>NC_137787.1:39183705-39278246 GCF_963383645.1 Muscardinus avellanarius
TCCTTAAGTTACTATGTGCTGCCTTAAATCTACAGTTCTCCTGTCCTAGCCTCCCAAGTACTGGGATTGCAGGCAAACACCGTAGTGCCTGGTGATATCATGCATTTAAACAAAAAACAAGAACTATGAGCTGGGCGTGGTGGCACACGCTTGTAATCCCAGCATTTGGGAGGCTGAGAGAGGAGGATCGTGGTTCACAGACAGCCTCAGCTACTTAGTGAGGCCCTTTGCAACTCAGTGAGACCCTGTTTCAAAATAAAGAATAAAAAATAGGGCTGGGGGTGTAGCTCAGAGGTAGAATGTCCCTGGGTTCCATCCCCAGTACCAATAAATAAATAAATAAATAGCAAAAGAAAAAAGAACAAGAACTGTGAAATAAAAAAAACTGAACTTTAGTGTAAAATACAGATTTTAGTTCAAAACACATACAATATTGGTTCACTAATTGTAACCATGTACACATTAATACAAGATATCAATAACAGGGGAATCTGGGTATAAGGAAACACCACATTACCTGTTCAATTATTTCTATAAATCTAAATACTCTAAAAACAAAGTTTATTAATTTTGTAATTAATTTTTAAATGAAATGCACCAACTTTATTTCTCAGATGAGAAATCTGAGGCTTAAGACAAAAAAGTTTAAGTAGCTCAATAAACATCATTCAGAACAATTGCAGTGGAAGTGGATGGCCGAGGCGGGCATCAGGGAAAAGCTCAAAATGGGCCTTAGGCCAGGTGCATTCTCAGGCCTGAGGAGCCAGGCTTAAGTTCTGTGCTACTTGGGTGCATCCACTCACTGTGATGGGATGCAGGGCTCTGTAATTTGGTTTCTGTGCCGCACAGGTGATCTTAATATGCTCTGAAGCTTGAGAAGCACCGCCTTCTCTGGGCTACGGACGGCGCTGGGGAGAGGGCGGGGGCTGCAGTCAGACTGAGCTCAGGAATGCTGGTGCTGCAAACTAGGTGCTTTATGGAAGCCAAGAGACCTCTCCTGGGTATTATGTCAGAGACTGCTCTGGAGCTGGGAGGATTCCTGAAGAAGGTACTCACAGAATCTGATGTGTTCACTTTTTTTTTTTTTTTTTTTTTAGGCACTGGGGATGGAACCCAGGGGGATTCTACCTCCAAACTACACTCCCAGCCCTATTTTTTATTTTTTATTTTGAGACAGGGTCTCAATACTCTTTAAGTAGCTGTCCCCGACCCGCCATCCTCCTGTCTCTGCCTCTCAGATGCTGAGATTTCAAGTGTGCGCCACCAGGCCTGGCTGATGATGTGTTTACTTTTATGTGAAAAATCTTGTTTATGGAGCCTGAGAGAAAGACTAAGTTTATTTATTTAGTTTTACACTCTTATTGGTGCACTGTAATTATACATCACAGTGAGAGTCAAAGTGGTATATTCTATATGAACATGCCCCAAATGGCATATTTAAGCCCATTTCCTTGCTGTGTAAGTGAATCTCAAGAAGGTATAGTGTATTGTCCTTCATCAAAACTTTATGATCACATTTTTGGCACTAGAGGTTGAATTCCATTCTACCTATGAGCTACATGCCCAGGTTTTTATATTTTTGTTTTCCAACAGAGTCTTTCCAGGTTTCTGAGAGTCTCACTAAGTAGCTGAGGCTGGTCTTGAACCTGTGATCCTCCAGCCTCAGCCTCTCAAGTACTGGAAGTACAAGTGTGCACCACCATGCCTAGTTTACATATTTAAAATAGGAATCCTGCTTACATTTAACCAAATTCACTGAGTATCTATTATATGCCAGGACCTGTTTAGGTTTAAGAGATACAGCTTGAAGAAAATACACTGGTTTTATAAACCTTTCATTTTTAAGGGGAAAGGCAGACAAAAATACACAACATTTTAAAAGATATATAATAGGTTCCTTACTTCAAATAAAGCTGAATTGCATGGTGTGAGGCACCCACGGAAACCTCCCCCTCGGTTACATCATATGGGTGTATTGTGTTGTTCCGTAGATCCCGGTGAGCAGATACCCAGAAGTTCCTTCCACGCAGAGAAGAATTATGTGCCTGAGCTGTTGCAGAATTCATTCTCCATGTGAAAGAAGGTACATTTCATGTTGTTCTGAATATTGAATGACAAAAAGGAAAAGAAAATAAACCGTTCCAAAATAACTGCATGATATTAGTGCTGGGACTTATACTCCAAAAAGAGGAAATTCCAAGTTAAGGCCAAATATTCAGGACCACACTGTCTTTTGAGCCTACTAATATGAACTCTCACCAGTCAGGATTCTTTCTTTACCTGGTGCTTCCTTGGCGCGTTGCTTTAACGCTCAGCAACTGGCCACCACTCAGAGAAATGATGCCCTGGTGTTCAGGCTGTCCTCTCTGTTTTCTTTGCCTGGACTGGCATTTAGAAGAATTTTTACTAAGCAACTTCAGACAGAAGGGTTTGTTTGTTTCAACTTTGTTTGAAAGTTGATCTTTATTAAAAGGCATGGCATAGCAAAAGAAAGATCAGAATGGATTTCAAAAATGTTTTAAAGATATTTCCACTCTAAATAAAAATAAAAGAAACCCAAGGAATAGAACTCTAAAGAAAAGAGGTTATTAGGGAACTTGTAGAAGGAATATAAACTCCTGAACTTTGTACCACTATGAACTGGAGTAGATCAGGAATTTCCAGTGGCAAGTCTGTGTTCTACCAAAGAGAAACCAAGGCTGTTTCATTTGTACCATTTGGATTTTCTCCCTGACTCACTAAATCTACTTAAACCCAGCTTTCTCAAATCTTGAAGTCACTATCTCAAACTTAACTACAGTTTAGAATCCCATGGGGACATTTAAAAAAATGATTGGTGGTTTTTTTTTTTGTTGTTGTTGTTGTTTTGCAGATTTGGGAATGGAACCCAGGGGCATTCGACCTCCGAGCTACACCCCTTGCCCTATTTTTTATTCTTTATTTTGAACCGGGGTCTCACTGAGTTGTGGAAGGCCTCACTAAGTAGCTGAGGCTGTCTGCGAACCGCGATCCTATCTCAGCCTCCCGAATGCTGGGATTACAAGTGTGCGCCACCACGCCTGGCTAGATTGGTGTTCAAGCTACAGTCTAGACCACTTATATCAGAAGTTCTAGGGAAGGGACCTGGGTAGCAGAATTTATTTATATTTAATTTTTATTACTGGGGATGAATCCAGGAATGTTCTACCTCTCTTGCGCTATATGCTTAGCCTCCTCCCTACCTTGTTCTTTCTTTTCTTTTAAATAGGATCTCACTAAGTTGCTGAGAGTTGTGCTAAATTGTTGAGGCTGGTCTTGAACCTGTAATCTTCCTGTCTCCACCTCCCAGTAACTGGGATTAAAGGCATGTGCCACCACTCCCAGGCTAGGCTACTTTTTATCTATTCCCAGGTCAACAATCTAACTGTGACTGGAAAATCAGGGCAGTGGAACAAGTAAGAGGGATACTGCCCTTGCTGTGAACCTAGAGCTGCCCTTTTACTGGTTATGAGGCCACCAGCGAGTTCTGACCCTCAGTCTTTCCATCCGTAAAATGATCAGCTGTGTGCACAGTGTTCAGTCCCTGGCATTGGAGCCGAGTGGGCTCCCAGCCAGTGGCAAGAGTTCCTGTTGTCTTGTCAGATTGTTTGCTCCTATTTAAAGACTTTCCCATAACATCATGGTGACGATTGATGTAATATTTCTATGTGATAGAGTTTAACAGACTCAAATTTGGCTGGATGTCTAGAATTGCCAGAGACCTGGAAGTGTAAGATGGTTTTTCTATAACTATGCGTTTGTTGTAAGTTTCATTTTGAGTCCTTAATTATGCAGGAAAATGTTAGTTTGACTAATACCGATGGCTGGCCTGATGTCAAATTCAGCTTTCTGAGTACTTTTAAGTATTTATAAATTATCATATGATATTGAAAATACTCTTGACTGGCTCGTTTCCTTTTTAAGAGCTTAAAGATGAAGTACTTAGAATCAACAGAAAGACCATGCACACCACCAAATGACTAATAAGTATGTTTGTTGTTTCTGTATGTGTGGGCTGACCAGTCACACCTCAGAGCTCAGGTTGACTGGTTGCCAAGGAGAGCTGTCAATCTAAACAGGAAGTACTCAGGCCACAGCATTTCCCCTTATCTAAATGACACAAGAATCAGAAACACCAGGGTGGGGTGGGGGCAGCTGGCCAGTACTTAAAAGTGGGGCTTTGGAGTCACAAACTGGTGCTCAAGATCTGCCCCAGCTACTCACTCATCCTATTACCTGGACCAAGTTATTTATATCTTTAGGTTTTACTTCTTCATCAGAAAAGATAATAGTACTACTTCAAAAGATTATTATGAAATATAAATGAAATGAAGTATATGAAGATTCACTTACAGCTGTGGCATGTAGAGCATATTAGCTGTTGCCATGATTATTACCATCATAATCATCATCACTATCAGATTCAGGAACTTTTCCAGAGCATAGGAGGTGCAGGGGAAAAGGAACATATTAATTAATGTGACAGGCCGGGGTATGAATTTGTATCTTTGGACACTTTAACTACATTTTGCATGTGCCGTTTTTTTTCTAAACCAAGAACTACTGTCATGTTGGAAAATGATATGGCTTCATAATCCACAAGGATCAAAGAGCTACCTAATGATAATGTATAACCCTGGAACTCAAATCAACATTCAACAGAAGATTTTTGCACCCTTTCCTTGCCTTAGTCTGGGAACTTTATTTCGTAATGTGTAAAATACCTTGACTAGATGTCTGTCCTTCCTCATGAGCACAGCATACCCAAAGAAAGCATAACACTGCAGATAAAATCCAGTCTAGTTGCCAAAGCTGGGTTTGATTATTGGCTAAAATTCTTGCATGCTGTCGCACAAGTCTGAGTGAGGATCCTGTGGTCAGTAATAAAGCAGGGCAGGTGGCCATGAGAGCCACCTGAAGGCCACCCATTACCAGGTCTGTCTGTTCCCTAGGGCTGCTATAACAAAATGCCACAAGCTGGGTGACTTAAAAATGACAAGTTTATTGTCTCACAAGTTTGGAGCTAAGAGTCTGAAATCCAGGTGTCAGCAAGGTCCTGCTCCCTCTGAAATCAACAGTGGGATCCTTCCTTGCCTCTTCTTAGAGTCTGCTGCTTTGCTGGTAGTCTTTGGCATTCCTTGGCTGGTATGGGCATCATTCCAATCTGCCATCCATCTTCCAAGGGCATTCCCTTGTGTTTCTTCCTGGTGCCTTCTCTCTCTGTGTGTATCCCGGTCATATTGGAGCCAGAACTCACACTAAAGGCTTCATTTTAACCTGCTTTCTTCCTATGTTGGAATTAAATATATCCTTCCAAATAGGGATTCTGAGAAATCATGGATTGAGCATAGCTTTGTTTTTCTTTTCTTTTCTTTTTTCCTTTTGTGGTACCAGGAAATGAACCCAGGGGCATTCTACCTCCGAGATACACCTCCATTCCTATGTTTTATTCTTTATTTTGAAACAGGGTCTCAATAAGTTGTGGAGGACCTCACTAAATAGCAGAAGCTGGCTAAGAACCTTCAATCCTACTTCTCTCTAGCATCCCATGCCCAGCCTTCATTTATTCCCCTTCCCCCCTTTATTTAAGGAGACACAATTCAACCTACAACAGCAGGTGTCTCAACTTTAGACTGGATAGTTCTCTGAGACTCTGCATACAGCTTTGGCAGTTGAGGGAGGACAACAAGAGAGCTGTGCATTTAAATTTTCTAAAAGCAAATCTTGTCATTATATTGCAATGGCATACTGCATTGTATTTTTGTGTTGAGAATATGAATTTGTAAAAGATAACTTTTTTAAATTTATTTTTCTTGGTGGTACTGGAGGTTGAACCCAGAGGCTTTTTACCTCTGGGCTATACTCCCAGACACATTATTTATATTTTATTTGGAAACAGGGTCTCACTAAGTTGCTGAGAGCCTCACTAAGTAGCTGAGGCTGGCTTCGAACCTGTGTGATCCTCCTGTCTCAGCCTCCCAAGTGCGGGGATTACAAGCGTGGGCCACCACGCCCGGCTTAAGATAAACATTTAGAATTCAAGTCCATGTAAGTTTTGTAATTCTGTTGTAGCATCCCCTCCCCTGTAAATACATTGGGAGTCTGAACAAATGAAAGGACCTAAGGCCTTTGAGCAAAAGCTAAATTTATCTTCATGACTTAACATTATTTAAATCTCTTTTTGAAGGATTTATTCCAAGGAAGCAACTATCTTCCTTTAATGTTTGCACTCCATGAACAAAACACAAATAACATAAAAAGATGTGGCATATCCCAGTGTTTAGAACACTTTGGAAAAAAAGAATAATAGTTGATAATAATGACAAGTTCTTACACGTGTCAGGCACCATGCTAGATACCTCCCTTATATTACAGAGGCCCACATTTAAACTGACTAAATTTAATAGAATTTAATTGCCTTTAGTAACTCATAGATATGTTCACTGTTTAACTTTGATAATAAAAAGAAGAGATCCTTCTAAATGTTTTGATGACTTAAAAACTTAAAATTCATATTATTCTCCCTTCTTGATGCTTGGCTTCTCTGTATAATAGATTATTTGCACAATTTATCTATATTAAGAATCTTGAAACAGATTGGCAAGGAAATCAGTTTCACCTTTCTGACACTCAACATGCATTGAATAATGGCCAAGTAGTCATATTTAAACAATTAATACTTTATTTGTGCATTTATTGAAGCATACACATGTTTAAATACTGTGTGAAAATGCCCTTATGTACCCAGTTTTGCATTTACTTAGAAGCTTCCTATTCCTTGAGGTATTTTTATGGTCAGGCACATATGCATGCAATGATTGTATGACCACCCTTGGATTTGTATTGCATCTAATGAAATTAACTTTTTTGCTCACCCTTGGGCAACCTTTGGAAATAAGACAATAGTCTCAGTTGTTTGTTTCCTGGAGAAATGTTAATGATTAACTTGCAAAAGGCAGAATTTCTTTTACCCCATTGCCTAATTTTTCATAATTCTTTACAATTGCTGTGTAACTTATCTTTGTTTAATATATCCCATGCAAGATAGGAACTTCTCTAACACTAGTGTACATACACTTTGGTTATGGAGCAAGCACTACTATACCTAAAGACTTTAGTTCCTTTCATGGGGGTGATTGTTTTTTATTTTAAGCCTTGTCTGAAGCCAGAAAATGTTATATTCAGGCTTTGCTTTAATGGCTATTAGATAAAGCATCAATATGATTTATTTGAATACTAACTACTTTTTGCCTGAATCTACATAGTAACTAATGTTTTCCACATGTGCTCAGTAAGCCTTTATTGGCATATCTCAACAAGATGTGAAATACTAATATATATGAATATTATATATTAGTAAATCTCTAGGAGTTTGTAGCTTCTGAGGAATGTTCTTCAGGACACACATAGGTGGTCAACTCAATGTGAAACTTGGGGGATGACCTACTGCATTGTGGTGTCTGAAGACTTTGGTTGTCTGCAAGGTAGATAGTGGAGAGTTGAGTCTTCTGTTGAGCTTGGGAAGAGTAGTCTCTGGAATAACCCAGGTCTCCTCTCTAGCCAGCTGAGATGAAGAGATAAACCAGTTTGCTTACCTGATGGCTTGATATTTGGGCATGTGGAGCAGAGGCAGGAGCACAAAATTAAGTCCTTTATCATTTTAGTTTTAACTCTTTCGATTTACTTAGCTATGCCACTTTTATTTAACCCATTTTATCGAGATATGACTGATGTACACAAAGCGGTACATATTTGACACGTAGAACTTAATGAATTTAGATATAAAATATGCCAACAAAACCATCTCCACAATTTATGCTGTGAACCTGTCTCCTCAAAAAGCTTCATTTTTTAAATTATTTATCACTATTATTATTTTTAGAGGGAACTTCAACAGATTTTGAAGTGTACAACACAATATTGTTAACTGTAAAACTACGCAGTAAAGTAGATCTCTCTGGCTTAGTCCTCTCACATAACATACTTTTCACCCTTTGACGCAGACCTTCCCATCTCTCTCTCTTCCCCAGCATCTGTTGAGCTCCATTTCATTCTCTAATTCCTTGAGCCTGACTATTTTAGATTCATCATATAAGCAGTATCATGTAGCATTCGTCCTTCCATGTCTGGCTTAGTTTCCTCAGCATATTGTTCTTCAGGTTCTTTCATATAGTGACAAATGGTGGGATTTCCTTCTTTTTATTTTTAAGGTAGATAGTATTAAATTGTATAAATATATAACATTTTCTTTATGCATCCATCCACAAGTGGGCATTTATGTTACCTTCATGTCTTGGCTATTTAAATAATGCTGCCATGAATATGAGAGTACAGATATATCTTCAAGAGCCTAATTTTAATTTCATTGGATATTTACCTAGAAGTTGGATTGCTGAAACATATGTGCTGTTGACTACATTTTCACATACTGTTACTCATTTGTATATCTTCGTTGGAGAAATGTATACTCAGTTCCTTTGTCCATATTTTAAATAGGTTGTTTAAGGTTTTTTTGTTGGGGCTTTCTGAGGGGATTTGCTAGTGAGTTGTAAGAGTTCCTAATATATTTTGGATACTAACCTCTTATCATATATAGGGTATGTAAATCCTTTCTCCTATTCTACAGGCCATGCGTTATTTTATTGATTGTTTGCTGTGCAGATGCTTTTAGTTTTTTTAGAATCCCATTTGTCTATTTTTGCTCCTATTTTATTTATAGCCAATAAATCAAGAAGATAAACAAAATTAACAAGCCCTTATTTAGTCAAAGAAAAAAGAACACTCAAAATCAGAAATAAAGAGAACAAAATATGACTAAAGTTACAGAAATAAAAAAAGATCATAAGAGATCTTTATGAGCCATCATTTACCAATGAATTGAATAACTTAGAATAATTGGATAATTCCTAAAACATACAAGCTACCAAGACTGAATCAAGAGGAATTGGAAAACTGCAACAGACCAATAATGAGGAAATTGAATCAGTTGGAAAAACTTTCCAACAAAGAAAAACTCAAAGAGTCTTCACAGGTGATTTTTACTAAATATTTAAAGATTGATACCAATTCTTCTTAAACTCTTCTCAAAAATGGAAGTAGAGGGAATAATTCTTTTTATGAGACCAGTTCCACTATCATCCTAGTATCAAAGCCCAAGATATTATAAAAAAGAAAATTGTAGGCCATTATCTTCTGAACATGGATATAAAAATTCTCAACACAATATTAGCACACTAAAAAGATCATATGCCCTGAACAAGTGGGATTAATCCTTGAGATGTAGGAATGATTTGACATATGTAGATAAATCAATAAGAAATACTCCATTTAAGAGAATGAACAAGCCGGGCATGGTGGCGCATGCTTGTAATTCCCGCACTTGGGAGGCTGAGACAGGAGGATCGCACAGGTTCAAAGCCAGCCTCAGCTACTTAGTGAGGCTCTCAGCAACTTAGTGAGACCCTGTTTCCAAATAAAACATAAAATAGGTCTGGGGTATAGCCCAGAGGTAGAAAGCCTCAGGGTTCCACCCCCAGTACCTCCACTAAAAAAAAAAAAAAAAAAATGAGAGAGAATGAACAATAATTTTCTCCCATTCTGTTGGCTCTCTGTTGACGTTCTTGATAGTTTCCTTTGTTGTACAGAAGCTCTTATGTTTAATACAATCTCACATGTTAATTCTCCTTTTAATTTCTTGTGCTTTTGGAATCTTGCTGAGAAAGTTTTTACCTGTGCCTATGTATTGAAGTGTTGGACCTATGCCCTCTTCAAGGAGCTACAAGGACTCTGGTCTGATTTCCAAGTTTTTGATCCATTTTGAATTGACTCTTGTGCAGGGTGAGGGGTTTATTTCCATTTTCTGCATATGGTTAACTAGTTTTGCCAACACCATTTGTTGAAGAGACTATTTTCCAGTATTTTTGGCTACTTTGTAAAAAATCGTTTGGTTGTAAGTGTATGGATTTGTTTCTGAGTCTTTAATTCTGCTCCCTTGGTCTATATGTCTGTTTTTGTGCCAATTCCATGCTGCTTTTATTACTATGGGTTTGTAGTATAGTTTGACGTCATATATTTTGATGCCTCCTGCATGGTTTTTATTATTGAGAACTACTTTGGAAATTCTGGATTTTTTGTTGTTCCAAATGAATTTAAAGACTGATTTTGTATGTCTTTGAGAAATGACCTTGGTTTGCATTGAATCTGTAGACACCTTTTGGGAGAATGGCCATTCTGATGATATTTATTATGCTACCCAAGAGCATAGAAGATCTTTCCACCTCCTAAGCTCTTCTTTGATTTCTTCTTTCAATGTTTTATAATTTTCCTTATGGAGATCTTTTACCTCTTTGGTTAGGTTTATTTCTAAGTATTCTTTTTGTGGGATATCCTAAGTGGAAGTATTTCCTGGATTTATTTTTCAGTGGATTTATGACTGGCATACAGAAAAGCTTCTGATAGTTTAAGATTAATTTTGTATCCAGATATTTTGCTGAATTTGTTAATTTGTTCTATAAGTTTTTTAGTTGAGATTATTGGGTCTTCTAGATATATAGAGAATTCAAGAAACTCACCATTAAGAAAAAAAGGAGACCCTATAGAGGAGAAATTAGGCGGCCTAACTGAGGGGATGGGAGGGGGAAGGGGAAACTCTCTAAAGCACCTGGTGTACTTTAACAAACATATCAAAGTCAGTCACTAAGCCAAGCATGGGAAGGAGGGATGGGGAGGGAATGGGGTGGGAATTGGATAAGGGCTAATTGGGTGATGTGTGCATGCATGTCTTCACAAATCTTTTATCCTATTAAGATGTATGACTATAATGCACCAATTAAAAAAACCAGAAAAAAACCAAATAACCCATAAAAAATATATTGTTGGTGGGATTGCAACCACTTTGGAGAATAGCATGGAGGATCCTCAGAAGAATGGGAATGGACCTACCATAGGATCCAGCAAAACTACTTCTAGGTATTTACCTAAAAGAATGGAAACCAAACTACCAAACTAATGCATGCATATCTACATTTATAGGTGTACAATTCACCATTGCTGAACTATCAAACCATCCAAGATGTCTATCAACAGATGACTAGATTACAAAAATATGGGATATGTACACAATAAAATTTTGCTCAACCATAAAAAGAATAAAATTATGTCCTTTGCAAGGAAATAGATGGATCTGGAGAATATTATGCTAAGTGAGATTAGGCAGTCACAAAGAGTAAAAAATTGGATGCTTTCCCTAATATGCAGAAGCTAGGGAGAAAAAGGGTCATAGAAGGAACTCTAGATGAAGAAGGAGAAACCATGGATGAGCAAATAAGGTGACCTAACTGAGGGGGATGAGAAGGAGGAAGAGAGAAATTCCCTAATGTACATGATGTACATCCACAAGCATATCGATGTCAATCAATGAGACAAATGTAAGGAAAAGAAAGGGGGAAGGGAATGGGGTGGGAATTGGGGAAGGGCCAAATGAGTAATGTGTGCATATATACCTCTACCATCTTGTACTGCATTAAGATGTGTGACTACAATGCACCAATAAAAAAAATAAAAAACCAATAAAAATTATACGCTCATCTTAATAGGTACAGAAAAAGCATCTGGCAAAGTTTGATATCAATTTATGAGAAAAATTGACATCCATTCATTCAAAAGCAAAAACACAGTGCTACAACAAATTAGGTATAGAAAGAATTTACCTCAGCACAATAAAGACCATATATAAAACTCCCACAGATCACATTATGCTCAATTATGTAAAACCTAAAAGGTTTCCCTCTAAGATTTGGGACAAGAGAAGAATGACTACTCCCACCACTTGTATTAAACATAGCAATGAGCAGGACATGGTGGAGCACAACTGTAATCCCACTATTTAGGAAGCTGAGGTAGAAGGATTGAAGACTTTAAGGCAACCTCAGCAACTTAACAAGACCCTGTTGGAAAAACAAAAAATATAAGGGCCTGTGGGTGTAGCCTGGAGTTAGAATGCTTCTGTATGCATTATCCCAGTATTCAAACAAAAACAAAATCATAGTGCTGGAAGTCTAGTAAAATTAAAAAAATCAGTGCCACTTACAATAGCCTCAAAAATAACAAACACATTGGAATAAACTTTACTGCAAATATTACAGACTTATACACTAAAAATGATAAAACATGGATGAAAAAATTAAACAGCCACAAAGAAATAGAAAGATGTCCCATAGCCATAGATTAGTATTGTTAAAATGTCCATACTACCCAAAGCTTTTTACATATTTCATTCAAATCCTATCAAAATCATGACTTTTTTTTTTACAGAAATATAAAAAAAATCCTAAAATTTATATGTAACTACAAAATACCTGAATAGCCAGAACAATTTTGAACAAGAAAAATAAAGCTGGGGCATCACACTTTCTGATTTCAAAATGTATCACAGAGCAACAGTAATCAAAACAATATGGTACTGGCATAAGAACAACAGGCATACAGACCCACAGAATGGAGAACCCAGAAATAGCGCGCGTGGTGGCCCACGCTTGTAATACCCCCTCTTGGGAGGCGGAGACAGGAGGATCGCGCAGGTTTGAAGCCAGACGCGCTGGCTTAAGAGACCCTGTTTCCAAAAATAAAAAAGGATAAAATAGGTCTGGGAGTGTAGCCTGGAAGTAGAAGGGCTTCCAGGAACCCCAATACCACCAAATAAATAAATAAACAAACAAACAAACAAACAAACAAACTGAGAACCTAGAAATAGAGCCATACATCAACAATAAGCTGATATTTTATAAGAATGCTAACAGTACACAATGGGGAAAGAATAGTCTCTTTAATAAATGGATCTGGGTGAACTGATATCTACGTGCCAAAAACATAAAATACGATTCTTACCTTATACTGTACACGGAAATCTCCCAATAGCACCATTAGGGAGGGGCTATTACTCCTTCCCATGTTATTACGGGAAAACTGAAGAGCAGAAACGTTACATTCCTTATTCTTGGTCACAGACAGTCAATGATGGAGCAAAGATCTGAATTCTGGCAGTTTGACACCAGGTACCCATTTCACTGGTAGTTAACTTTTATGATTCCCTTTGGAGTCTGTATGATATAAAAGGCGTGGCTTTATGAGTAGACAGCCCTGGGTTCAAATCCCAATTCCACACTTAGCAAGGGGCATCTTTGGAACCAGTATTTAGGCATTCTAGGCTGTAGTTTCCTCATCTGTGAAGTGGAGTTGCTAAGAGAATTAAATATGAATGCCTCGGCTGACCATTAATAGGCATTCAAAACTGCTGACTCCTTTCCCTTGCAGCCCTTGGCTGTATATATTCCACTAATATTCCACTCCTGCGCCTTGGATGGGCCTCCCTCTGTGGCCCTTGTGCCGGAACAGAACCACAGTCATGTGGCTAAGTTGCCATTGCTCCAGTAGGTTCTTTTCAGAAATAGAGCTTTGACCAAAGTTGCAGGAGTTTTGTTTCCCTTCAAGCAGAAGTAAATCCATCCAGGCATCTTCTTTTTAAGTACTGAGGGCTGTATCTGTTTCAGACCAAAAATAATACCTTGTGATTGGAAATGGTTCAGTAACATTATTTGTGTGTTTTATTGAAGCAGAAGTTACAATTATTAGTGACACCAGGAATTTCAGACATTTAAACACAGTCTCAGCTTCTCCAGAACAAACCACATCCCCGTGCAATTATTAGTTTATCTAAATACCTTCCATCCAAGTCCTGAGCTGGAGCTGGCCCTTATAGGACCAAGGTGGCCCCTCTGAGGACAGCCTCCGCACTACACTGTCAGGGGCAGGCAGTCAAACCAGGCACTCAGCTGGGAGCTGCAGCAAAAGTGACTTGGTTCTATTAGTAAGTAATTTGCTACTTGGCCTGGGTCACTTTCCTAGTCACTGCCAATTTGGCTAGGTTACCCCAGCTCCCTGTTGAAGCTGACCTTAAGGATTTAAAAGAATTAAAAGCAGGATTTTCCTTCTCTTAGAGTTCATTCCTTCTATCACATGATCTCTTTATAACTTCTGTTTAAGCCAGTCTCTCAAAACCCAACATTTGTGCAAGAAAAGGAAAAACAAACTGAAAACCAGCCCCATCCCTCGAAGTCTCAAAATCTTATTTCTAGCCGTGGAGTTATTTTGTGTATTATTTTCCTCTATTTAGAAGGAAAACATGATACCTTTGATGTTCAAGGGAAGTGATCAGACTTGGTAGACATGTTGGGTGACCAGAGAATAATCAGGTCTCTTTCGAGATAGGCACACCCGCCACAATCCTCATGGTTACTGCTAATAGGAGAATTAAGATTTCCACTTACAGATGAAGAATCAAGACACCCAGAGAGTAAGCCATTTGTACACAACCATCTCTAGATGATAGGGCCAGGAGTTGAGCCAAATCCTTTGTCATCCAAAGGCTATAGTTTTCCAACTTCTCTTGCTGCTTAAATTTAGGAGAGGCAAAGGAGCAAAGTCTTCAACTTTCACCACAGGCCCCAAACACGTTGCTGTGTGATACTCTGACAGTCCTATTTTTGTTGTTGAATGCTTAAGAAATCAAGTATTTAGTTGGGCCAAAATATAAGTTGATAATAAAATGACATACAGCAGGAAATTGTTGTATGTGCCATGCTCTGCACTGGGGGATATGGAAAACATTTTTAGAAACCAGAAAGAAAACTGGGAACTACTGAAGACTTTTAAAAAGGAATGCAATGAGAAAACCTATTTTTGAGGCTTGGGAAGATGGTTGATAGTAGTGTGGGTAGTGGATTAGAAGAAAGACTGAAGATAAGGCAACTCAAAAGGCAGCATTGATGACCAGGCACAAAAATCTGATACTTTTTCATACCAAAATTAAAGGAAAATACCTTAGAATAATTCCTTCTCTGATCTAACATGCCAGGTGGGATGTCTTAGCAGCCATGGCATTGGCCAAGACTGTTTTACTTATTCCCAGATCCAGCACCAAGAAGGAGGGAACTTCAGCCCTGGAGTGCTGCCTTCCTCTTAAGGTCTACCTCACCTGGAGTTGGGAGCAGATGCAGCATGTTAGATTACTGGAAGATGGGACAGTGCCCCGAGGCCCCATGGATAAATCAACCTGACCCACTGAGAAACTCAAAGAGCTAAAGTGGAAGAAGAAGAGAGGGGCCTGCTGTGAGGAGACATGGCATTTTCATCGTAAGGCCGTGTGCCATGTCAAGGCTCTATACTGTGAGATAACCAGAGCCACACAGGTGGTAAGCCAAGCTGCATGGCGAGGTGCGGCAATTGCACGTGCAGATTTTGAATTTATGAAGCTCCCCCAGGCAAAACTGGAGGCAAGTGAGAGATCATTGCAATAATCTTTGTGAGAATAATGAAAGTCTAAACTAAGTTAGTGGTTGTAGACAAAGGGAGGGGAGGATGGGGGGTTGGTGGAAAGGATCCACTGGGCTTGATGGCTGACCGGAGGTGAGTGGCCGAGGTGGAGTTTGAGAGGATGGTGGGATGTCTCTGGATTTCTGGACTTGGTGAGGACAAGCAGATGGGGGATGGCAGAGCTCGTGTGGGAGGAGGGTGAGAAGTTCAGTTTTGGACTAAATTTGAGAGGTTCTTGGGCTCCTGAATGGATCTACCATCTAGCAACAGTTAGACCCAAGGAGTTCAACATCATGGGAGAGGCTCAGGGTGGAGGCCATCTGAGTGCAGGTTTAGAAAAGAAACAAGAACAGGTGACAAGAGCGGCAGGAAAAGAGTAAAGTTTAACAGCTGGTTTTAGAGAAAAGAACATAAATTTTTATTTGCTTGCCTTCTTAAAATCACTCCTTTGAGAGATGGGGCATATATAGGAAGTCTTGCACTCACACACTAAAGCATTCCATTCAACTCTCATGCTCATTCATGTCTTTTGGTTACAACTTTCCCCCCCCTGAATTCTGAATCTTTAATGTACCAAAAATAATTTAAGAATTTTAAAAAATCTTTATTTCTCCTGTCATTTAACTTCACTCAATCCTTTTTATGACATAAAGGTTAAAAAAGCTTTGCACAGTGTTTGAAAAGCCATGTCTTAAGGTATTTGATGCTTTCTCAATATTCTATTTTTCTTTCTTTTTGCCTTTATCTGTTCAGTTTACTCTCTAAATATTTATTGGCCAAATAAATAGGGGAAAGAGCCCTAAACTCATCAAGTTTGCAAGATGGTGGAGGGGGCTGATCAGAAAACACGAAAACAAGAAAGAAAATGTCAGCATATCTGCAGAAGTTTTGCCATACATGGGTTGTCTTGTGAAAGTAATTTAGAAGAAAACACATATTACGAGGTTCTTGATGTACAAATAATAATGTATTTCTGGACCCCCTTAAAGTATATTTTTTATTATGAAAATTGCTGGAATCTGTTGACAGCTCCAGAAAACACTCAGGTTCCTTTGATTTTTCGGTTATGGTGTCTGAATAGAACTCCCTCACATCCCCCAGTTAACCTTCTTTTCTGAATCTAGGAAGCTAGGAACGTAGATCTCTCCTGTCAGATGCTCCGATCCTGCTTCCTGCTCATAGAGATGCTCTTGGCACATTGGTGGAACCCGCTTGTGTGTAAAAGCACTCCTGCTCTCTGGAAATTCCCTCCTTGGAGTTGTGAGGATCCAGGAAGCAGGACGGATTGAATTTTCTTGCCCAGCAACTAATAGGCAAGTTCTGTCTTAGTGATCCCTAAAGGAAATCCTGGGAAAACAAGGCTCCTCAAATTACAGAGTCAGGTGACTGTGTATTGAAGCAGTTGGGCTGGTCAAAACCACACTTGATAAATGAATAATGCGAGGATTTCTTTGTAAAAGTGACGGGTTTTTAAATGTCCACCATATGGGGGCAGGCAGGTGGCCGGCAAAGGTTTCTGTCCTGCTTTTGCTAGACAGGCTGCCCTCCAGCATGCTGTCAATGAAGGGCACCGATACAAAGCGATTCCTGAAGCCTCTTGCCAGGCTGTGTCTTGACAGAGGACAGTCCTGCCTGAGCAGGCGGCAGGTGCGGGACTGGACGGAGCCCCGAGCTCGCCTGCAGTTACGCTGTCAGCCTCTTTCATCTCTAATGTGTCGTGACAACTGCCTACCTGGAGTGCGCTAATGGCAAAAAAAAAAAAAAAAAAAAAAAAAAAAAAAAAACCTCTGCAAAATTGATGGTGGATTTCACACAGAAGAGTGGCTTCCCGTGTTAGGGAGGCAGAACACCCTGGTTCTCTTTGCCAGTGGGAGACAGCAGGTTAGGGTCAGGACCTGAGCAATGGTGTAGATTTGAAAAATCCAAATTTGCAGTTGACTTGACCTCCTCCCGGGCTCTGTGTGTCAGACATTTGTTTTCTCTTGAGTGCATAAGCTTCAACTGCTCTTAGAAATGTTACCAGAAGATTATCTCTGAACTGCATTCTACATGACATGAAGTAATGTAGAAGGTTGACAAGAACTGGAACGAGGCAGTGCTCTCACTGGGATCAAGCAGGGTGAAATGCCACATCATCCTGTTTCCCCGGGATCAGATGAATGTTTGCGTGAATTACACAGCCGATTGAAGCTTGCTCGGAGGCTGGCGGTTTATGCCACGCTGCTCACTGTCCCTGCTCTGCACAGATCAAAACACATTTCTATTTCAAACCTGTCATTGTCATGTGGCTCATCAAAAATTATCAAAACTAAATTAAATTTGGTTGTTTTGTTTCCCAGATGTCAGGAATGGAAAAGATAAAGCTAACCTGGGTGGCCATTCAAAAAAAGTAGTTTATTGAATCCTGTTTAACAGAAGATCACATGGAAAAATCACATGGAATCGTCCACGTGAAGTGTTATTAAAATGTCAAAACATATGGTAGTTTTTGTCAGGCATGGTGGCACATGCCTGTAATTCCAGTATCTGGGAGGCTGAAACAGAAGTATTGCAGGTTTGAGACCAACCTCAACAACTTAGTGGGATTCTCAGAAACCTAGTGAAACCCTGTTTCAAAATTAAAAAAATAATAATAATAAGAGCTGGGCGTGGTGGCGTATGCTTATAACCCCAACATTTGGGAGGCTGAGATAAGAGGATAGCAGGTTCGCAGCCAGCCTCAGCTACTTAGCGAGGCCCTTGGCAACTCAGTGAGACCTTGTTTCAAAGATAAAGAATAGCCGGGCATGGTGGCGCACGCTTGTAATCCCCACGCTTGGAAGGCGGAGACAGGAGGATCATGCAGGTTCGGAGCCAGCCGCGCTGGCTTAGGAGACCCTGTTTCCAAATAAAAATATAAAAATAGGTCTGGGAGTGTAGCCCGGATGTAGAAGGGCTTCCAGGAACCCCAGTACCACCAAAAAAACAAAACAAAACAAAAAAATAAATAAAGAATAAAAAATAAAGAATAAAAAAATAGCTTGGAGGTAGAATGTCCCTGGGTTCCACCCCCAGTATCGCAGAAATAAATAATAAGTAATAAATCAATAAACAAATAAATAAATAAATAAAATAGAGCTGGTGGTATAGCTCAGAGGTAGAATGCCTCTGGTTTCAATCCCTAGTACCCCCCCCCACTAGTAATACTTTCTCTTCGTGACTGTACACTTAGAAAGGGACAGCAAGATGGTTCATTTGCATATGCATTTCTGCTAGAATCTCACAGAGCAACCGTGTGGATGTGTGGGGTGTACTTAAAGATGGGAAATATACAGACATTCCTTACAGCTGTACTGTTCTGTAAAACATGGGGAACGTCAGGCCATTTTTAATACTATCTGAGCAAAACGCTTTGCTATTCTACCACAAAGTTGAAATCAGATTGTAATGGAGACATATGCTTCATGTAGACACTTTAAAAACTCCCACTTTTTCCTCATCTTCCCTCTCACTGGAAAGTCTTCACATTCTAGAATTATCTATGCTGTAGTCCTTGTCAGAGCATCTGCTAGAGAACCATTTTCAAAGAGCCAGTGGCAAACTCTTTTTTTTTTTTTTTTTTTTTGACACTGAGGATTGGACCCAGGGACATTCTACCTCTAAACTATATCCCAGACCTAATAAATTTATTTATTTATTATTTATTTATTTCTTTATATGTGGTACTGGGGAAGGAACCCAGGGGCATTCTACATCTGAGCTTCTCCCTTAGCCTTATTTTTTTATTTTTGAAACAGGGTCTCATTGAGTTGCAAAGGGCCTCACTAAGTAGCTGAGGAGGTCCATGAACTGTGATCCTCCTGCCTCAGCCTCCCAAAGCCTGGGATTACAAGTGTGCAACACCACGCCTGGCTAATTTTTTATTTTGGAACAGGATCTCACAACGTTTCTGAGACTGGCTTCAAACCTGTGATCCTCCTGTCTCAACTTCCTAAGGATTTGGGTTTCAGGTATCTGTCACTATGCCTGGCTGGCAAACTTATTTTTTTGGAAAAGGTATTTTAAAAGACAAAAACAAACAGTGGCATGCTAGATAAATAAAAAAATCTCTATAGTGTTCACAGCTTTAACTGTTGTTTTTATAATTATTTTATTTTATTTAACAAGCACTTTTTGGTGTTTATTATATGCCAGGTGCTATTCTGAACAGTTCTCAGATGCTGACTCATTTAATCTTCACGAGACTCTATGAGGAGGGTACTCTTATCAACTCTTTCTTATAAGTGGGCAGACCAAGGTGATGAAAGGCTAAGTACCCTTGAGTTTATGTTCTTCTCCACCATGCTGATCCTATGTTCGGTGTTTTAAGGCCAGCCGTGATATATTTCAAAGAGCATGTCAAGCTTTGAGGCTAATTCTTCCCATATGAATCTGGGTGTCTCACGGGTGTCTCACTAAACTTCAGAGAAGTTTTAATTTTGTAATTTGCTCTTAAAAATTGAAAATTGCTCCTAACTGGTTTAACTTTGAGAAATCCAACTTTTCTCAAATGTGATTTTTTTTCTGTAATATAAAAGGGATTGTTGTATTTCTTGTCTACCTTCATTCTTTTGAAATTTAAAAAATAAAAAAAAATAGTGAATGGAGGCCTGAATACACACTCACAACTGCCATGGATCTCTGCAAGATACACTCGGGTGGCGTGACACTCGACTTCCCAGGTCTGGGATGGTTACGGAGTGCATGTCCTTGGGCGAGGAGGGCTGCAGAGCAGAGTGCCAATGTGTCCAGCTCCGCAAATGGTGGGTGGGGAGGCAGCCCCCAGGCTACATCCTGGGGAGATGGGAGAGATGCTGCAGCTTTTGGACAATCCCTGATCTGAATACAGGGTTCTAGAAGTATGTTCATGAATAGCTTCCTAGAGAAGAAACGCCAACTTTATCCTTCAATGCGGGCCATTTTTATACTGCCGCAAGCTCCCACGGCCCGAGCTAGATGGTACCAAGGGGCACACTTCATGCCCCAAACTGACAGGAACAAAGGGATTAGAAAGACTGGGCTGCCATGTAAGGAGAAAACTTTAAAGAAAGAGGTTGAAGAGAATTTGACAACAAACAAAAAACAATACAAAATTAAAACTGCTCTAACAGTCTGAAAATGAAAACATTCTAACATTCAGTAAAATGAAAATTTCCCAATTAATACTGTTTACTAGTGGAAGAAAAATAGATAATCTATGCCACCAAAAAACAGTATTAATGAGCTGTAAGACCAAATGAAAGAACAACTTCAAACGTATAGCAAAGAAATGAAAAAGAAATGCAAATCATAAATGAAAAAATAAGAAATTGGGAGATCAATTAAGCAAACAATAACCATTGCCCAAGGAGAAAAAGGAAGAAATAGAAGTGAAGCAATAAATAGAAATGTGTACTCATGTGTAGGCATGCATGGATGGGTATGGACACATATGTGAATAGAGTATGATTAAAAATGTTGTCAAGGAGCCGGGTGTGGTGATGCACAGTTGTAATCCCAGCATTCGGGAGGCTGAGACAAAGAGGACTGCAATTCACAGACAGCCTTAGCTACTTCGTGAAGCCCTCCATAACTTAGTGAGACCCTATTTCAAAATAAAACATAGGGTAAGGGGTGTGGCTCAGAGGTTGGATGTCGCTGGGTTCCATCCCAGGACCTAAAAAAAAAAAATGTTGTCAAGGAAAGATGTTATCTCTTATGTTCCCGTCACTGTTATAAACTTTAGATGGGTGTACCCAAAGAGGAGATTTTTTTTCCTCTTTTCCAAACAAAACAATCCCCTACACACACACACACACACACACACACACACACACACACACACTTCTATTACAAACCACTTTTTTTTTTATCATGGTGGGATTATATCAATGAACAAGACAGATCCAACCTTTGCCTTGAAGCTTAGGACCCAGTGGCATGTTCTAGGTACAATAATAAAAGAACCAGTAAGTGATGGGCACAAGGTGAGGACCACCTGATGAAAACTAGAGGGAGCACTGTCTGCACCAACACCTGGAGGAGGAGTGCAAGTTAGTGAGGTCAAAAGAAGAAAATCTCCCAGGAGAAACAAGGGAGAGCATGTTAGATAAATTGGAAGAAATCTTGCTGGCAAGATTCAGGGAAAGAATTTGGGAGTGAGAGGCAAAGAGACCCAAAGCAGAGAGTTAAGCTGGGGCCACACCAATTATGGAGCGTTTTCCATGTTTTAGGCACCATTCTAGGCACTTTAATCCTTACAATGACCAAATATTGTAGGCACATCCCCATTTCTCAGATGAGGAAATTGAGGGAAAGAGAGGTTAACTCACTTGCCTAAGGTCACCTGGTTAGCTAAATGGTGGTGCCAGGCAGTCTGGCTCCAGATCCCACACCCTAAGAAGGTTGACAAAGGAAGAATTTTATTTTTTAGTACGGCTTGACCTTAGGAACCGTATCTAGTGGTTACAGCCATGTGAGGATAGTCTTGGCTAAGCCACCCTCGTGTAGCCCCGCTCCAGTAGCTGAGACACATGCCTGCCCGTCGCATCTGTGGACTTATCTGAGTACTCCTAAACCATGGGTAAATGATCCCCAGGCTGTCTTTAAGATAATTAGAAACAAATGGAAAATAGTTCTCCTATATTATCAACAGCATATCAGCAAAACTTGTGTCTTAAAATGTGCATTCAATTTCTAATATTAAAAAACATAGTTAAAGCCATATGTTGGATATTATCACGCATCTTTGTGAAATTAGTAGGGGACCCATTTGAATAACCATTTTGTTTAGATCAAACCTACTGGAGTCTTTCTTTCTTTCTTCCTTTCTTCCTTTCCTTCCTTCCTTCCTCCCTTCCTTCTTTCTTTCCTTATTTCTTTCTTTCTTGTCTTTCCTCTCCTTTTTTGTCTGACCCCTCTGCAAATTCAAATATGAAAGAAAAACAGTGTATGTGTGTATGAACATGTGTGAATATGTGTGGAACATGTGTGTGTGCACATACCTGGGCACCTGTAGTGGGGATGAAGTGTTAAAAACCAGAGCTTCAGCTTTGGAAAATTGGTATTTATAGAGATAGGTGTCAGAGAAGAAAATCAACCAGTGCTCATAAAAAATATCCTTTGCTGGTAGTTGATACATGGTGGGTCAAAAATTACTCCTCCTTTATTTTCTTTTTCTTGTCTTTTTTTTGGGGGGGTAGTTGCAAGTTTAGGGCAGGCTGAGGGGCAGTGCTGGTCTGTCTTGTCTACTCTTCTAGTTATTCCTCTAATGACCCTACCACGTAGCTGTAGGAGAAAGACTTTAGAAACCTTTGCCCAGTCAATGCTCTGAAAACTTGAATCATTGCTGTTTTGCTAATCCTCACCTAAGGATACCATACACAAACATTGAGTTCATGGGATTAAATGAAATGAGCAGTCCTTAAAAGATAGGCCTTCAATCTTTCTTTCTACTTCTAGAGAGCAAAGATCAAAAAGGAAGTTGCATTAGTATTTGGGGGAATTTAAAAAAATGTCAAAATGTCCTTTTTGTCTCAACCAGTATGCCATCGATATGTCAAGCAAACATGTCTTCATGGTGGGTCCTGCTGAATACTGGGAAGAAATTACATCAGTATCATCAACCAGAACATTAGAACCCAATAGTCTCATGAATTTCTAAAAATTCAAAAATACTTTTGATTTCAAGTTAGTTGATTTTCATAGGAGACACGTGCAAAGAACTAGACAACTTAATGATAAAAGCGTATTTCTGATCACTTTAACTGAACAGGCATTGTAAAACCCCAAGTTTAGCCAAGGTAAGAAAAACAAAAATCAGGGATAAACACAAAATCAGTTAATTTAGTCTGCCTTAAGTAAAATTGAATAACAACAAAAATCTCTTGATTGTAGGAGCTGAATCAGCAAATAGAGGAAAAATCCCCCAAAGAATCAACCCTATATTTACAACCCACTTGAGGTTTTTCACTCTGACAGAGTAGTCACTAAGTATAGATGGTCCTCCCACTGTTGGTTTGTACAACTTTAAATTTGTCTCTTTCTTTGGTTTGGGCCCCAAGATATATTCTAGGCTCAGACTGTGTCACTTTGTATTTTTAATTGATGCTTCATAACAAAGAGGCTAAAATTTTCCATGAGAAGTTTTCCCACCCACAAAAAAATTGTGTAGACAGCTCACCTCATTTCCTAATAGAAGCAAAAATAAAGGAGGCCAGTGGGATTAAATACCACCTTGTGTAGTAAATATGTGTGTGGGATATCTCCACTGTGCAAGATACTCAGTTTGGTGCATCAAGAGAAATAAGCCACTGTGCATATTTTCAGGGCTGTGTATATTCTAGACAGAAGATAAGAGGTAAATATTCCCATATTCCATTTTGAGACAAGCAGGGTTAACAACAAAACAGGATTAATAAATTTTCTTAAAAAGCAGGCAGGCATGGTGGCGAATACCTATAATCCCAGTATTTGGGATACTGAGACAAGAGGATCTCAGGTTTGAGGACAACCTTAGCAACTTAGGGAGATGACAATCAACAACCTAGCAAGAACTGTTTCAAAACAAAAGATTAAAAAAAAAAAAACCCCACTGGGGTATGGCTTCTGGGTTAAATCCCCAGTAACATACACACACACACACACACACACACACACACACACACACACACACACACACAGCATTGATTGTGTTTAGAGGAGGGAAGAAGAACATCCTCGGATGAGGAACCTAGGGAGGTAGCATTTTTGTAGATATTGAAGGATGGAGAAAATTTGGAGAGGCAGCGTTGGGGGCTGACGTTTCCAAGGGAGAAGAGCCCTGGAAAGGAGCACTGAAAGGATGGAGTTGCCGGTGGTGCTCTGTGATGGGAAGAAGAGGTGCCCCAGAATGGTGGGTGGAGCCACAGTTCAGCATCTCTAACACCAGGCAGAGACAGTTTTAGGAGACGATTGAGGGCTGAGTTGTAGAGGATGCAGCCCTGGGAATGGCTGTTGGCCTTGGTTCAGAGACAACTGCTACATCAAAGAAGAATATTGCATAGTCAGAGAGTAAGTTTTACGGAATGCCATACTTTGCTTGTACACAGGCAAACTTCTCTATTGATCCCTTTCCAGCAGTCCTAAAACCTTGTCCTGTCCCCTAACCCTTTAGCAAAAGCTCGCACTAGTTCTACTGAGATGACTGGATGGACCCATAAGGCATATGCAAAGAACTGTTGAGCCTTACTCTTGGAGTTTCCTACAGAGCCTGCTCTCATTTTGTTTTGTTTCGATGTAGATGAGCTGAATATTTCAATTTTTTTCATTATTTTTTGCTTCTTCATCTCTCTTCTCTTGCTTTCTATAAGTATCAAGGATAAACCAGGCTGCAGGATCAATACTTGCATAGAAATCACTACTAAATGCCTGAGTTCACACTTACAAGTTCTACTTTCAACAGATTATGGTTCTGCCAAGTCTTTTATCACTTTGTGACAAGGTTTACCTTTCCTCAGTTTCAGGCAATGTATTCCTCATTTCTGTCTGAGACCTCACCAAATGCCCCTGCAATACTCACATTTTTAGCAACTTTCTCTTCAAGGCAATATAGGATTTTTCTCTCTGGGACCCCCAAACTTTGCCAGGTTCTACTTATTACCCAATTATGAAGCTACTTCCATTTTGAGCTGTTACAGTAACCTCACACTTACGGAAGAAGCCAAGATCTGTATTGACAAACAGGGAGACTTAAACAGCATAAATTTATTGTCTCACTGTTCTGGAGGTGAAATTTGAAATCTTGGTGTAAGGTAGCATTGGTTCCTTTTGAGGACTGTGCTGGAAGAATCTGTTCCAAACCTCTCTCCTTGGTTTAGAGATGTTCATGTTCTCCTGGGTCTTTATATGACATTCTCTCTATGAATTTTCTGTGTCCAAAATCTCCCCTTTAAATAAGGATACCATTTGTATGGAATGAAGGGTTACTCTGAATATCTCATTTTATCTTGGTTATCTAATTTAAAAAAATCTCCAAGTAAGGGCACATTCTGAAATGCCAGGGATTGCAACTACAACATTTCTTTGTTTGCAAGACAAAATTTAACCTATAATAGTGTTCAAAAGAATTTTACAACCAAATTATTCTTATGTAGATCTTATAAATCAGCCTTGTACTTTCAGATTATTTCAACTTTTAACATTTGTCTATTTTGATGAGAGTTTTCAAGTCCAGGGGAGAACAGGCAAAGAGATAATGCTTTGCCTTTTGTTGTTGATAGTAGCTTCACTTGGTGGTAGGGGCATTGAAATGGTAAAACTGATTCATTTTCCAGCTTCACCATATATGGGTCTCTTGGCTCCTGACAAAATGAGCTTCCTCTGATGAACTGCTTTTACGTTTTAGTCTTTTCTCTGCCAGAGTAGAAGCCTCCTCTGCACGAAGCTCTTTATAAGGATGTATAGAATTTGTATCCCTTAATAGAATTTGGTCTCAAGACGGTCTGCTTATAGGCTTCAGATTTTTTTCAAATGCAAATTTCATCTTTTTTATGGCTATTTTAGAATTTATGTTAGAGATGACCTTATAGAAATTGCAAAATATGCTCCTTATGGCAGAGCAGCAATGGCATGCTGTATGATTTTTTAAAAAGCTTTAATCTATAGCAAACTGCTTTGTGGATTTATTTGAGCCCTGGTAATGATGTTTGAAATATTAACTTCCAAGGAATTTTTCCTACATGTCATCATAATAAATATTCAAGGGGCTCCAAACACTGAAGTCTTTTCCACGGATCCAGTTAGTTGTTTCTCTTTCCTTTATTATACTTTCCTTTTTGTCCCCTTTCATTTTCAATTTTACCATGATGTACTTCTAGTTCTGTGAACAAAATGAGGAACTCGATGGGAAATATTCAAATCTATGCGCATGCACACAGGAAAGAGACTGCTTATTATCTATGAAATCTGGATCCGGCGTGTCCTGATTGTCTGCAACATTTTGTCAAACTCTCTAAGTCTTGTCATCTGGCACAGGTCCTCCCTCATGGAAGGCCTTCCCGAGCCTGTGTCTGGTGTGTCAGCTCCTACCCTCTGACTGACAGAGCCGGCTTCCTCCGTGTGGATCGTCACCCCCTCCGCCATGCCAAGGAGACAGATGGAAGGAAAGAAATAGGAATCAATAAGATGAAAAAAAGTTTAATTTCCTTGGTCTTCCCACAGTATGCCACCTTCATTCTGAAGCCAGGGTTTTTAGAGGGATGAAATATAGCTCCTTTAAAGAAGATGAGACGTTTAGAAGCCTCTTGATTGCTTTGGAGTTTGCTTTGCCACAGTTTGACTGTTTTCCTCTTTTTCCTTCTTTTTTATAATTGCAATATTTATTCTGAGCACCCCCCCCACACACACGATCATTTCTGTTCTGACTGTATGCTAGTTACCAAAGATGAGAGATATGAAAGAGCCCAGAAACTCTACACTGGACTTCAGGTCACAAAGAGCAGTGGAAGGAACGTCGGCTCAGAAGTCAAACAGTCCACCGCCCAAATCACAGCTTCATTATTTATAGGCTCTGTGTTTGGGGCAATTTTGTTCAGCCTCTTGGAGCCTCAGTTTACTCATCTTTAAGAGCATCAATCTTATTGTATCATTTTTAAATTTCAAAGGAACGTACATGGAACATCTTATACAGAGCCAGGTGCTTGATTAATACATTGTGCTAGCCATTAGTACTATTCAGTTGTGGACTTCTAAAACTCAGAGGCAGACATAAAAAATGATGCATGGAAAACCCTTAAAATAGTGGTCAGGAAGTATGACACCTTGCCATTCAGAATAGACATTATTCTTTTTTTGCACAAACTAGGTAATGTTCTAGGTACACGCTAAAGAATTACATAGTTTTTAATGGTTTTATGTTTGAAAATAATTTTAAGGAGTTACTTAAATTATAGTCAGATAAGTCCTGTTATAGTTTGGAATGTCCCCCAAAGGCTCATGTGTCGAAGGCTTGTTTCTCAATTTAGCAATGTCCAGAGGTGGGGCTTCAGGAAATTGATTGGATTAGAAGGGTGCTGACCATGTAATACTCTGTATTAAACCAGTGTAATCTCTGAGTCGTTATTTTGTTCAGAAAGCCCACGAAACTGAAAGGGTCGCCCACCCTTTCCCTAGCTTCCAAAAAAGGAAGCATTCTCTGTCCTTGGCTAAGTTTAAGATCACTCCACAAATTCTTCTGCCTGTACCTGTGGTCCCTATATATAGGAGGTCTGTGAGCTAATGGGGGGAGGGGGCTGTCGTATTTTGGCTAGCTGGGAGGATGGCGGCCCCATGTGGAATTATGGCAGCTCCATGTAGAATTAAAAAAATCTTCTGGCCTTTACTGATTTCTTTGTTCTACGCTTATGGTATAACAACCACATCTGTGGGCCAATCCATTGTTGGGCTCATAATTGAATGCACTATTGAACGGTGGTGGAGGCCGTAGGGGTGGGCCCAATTAGAAGAGGTAGTATGCCTTAGAAAGTTATATCTTGTCCTGACCTCTTTCCTCTCCCCTCTCTCTGCTTCCTGGCCACTGTGAGGTATGCATTTCTGCTGGGACACAAGCTCCCTGCCATGATGTTGTGTTTCACTACAGGCCCAGAATCACTGGAATCAAATGATCCTGAAATGAAACCTCTGAAGCCATAAAATCAAAACACTGCCTTCTTTAAGTTTATTTTCTCAGTATCTTTGTCTCAGTGATGAAAAGCTGACTAACACAAAATCAATGCTTCTAGTTGGATATGAGCATAATACCCTAAAATGTATTGATCTACACACCAAATACCAGCTGTTTGGTATCACCATCACAAAACTCTCTTCAGAAATGTTTTATTATAATATTTGGTTTACCGGTTATAGGAGAAGGGTATGCTTCTTTAAAAAGAAAGAAAGGTGAGTTGGGTGTTGTGGCACATCCCTGGAATTCTGGTACTTGGAAGATTGAGACAAGAGGATCACAGGTTCAAGGTCAGCCTCAGCATCTTAGCAACCTTGTTGCAAAATTGAAAAAACAAACAAACTGAGCTGAGCATGGTGGTATCCACTTGTAATCCCAGTATTTGGGAGGCTAAGACAGGAGGATCACAGTTCACAGTCAGCCTCAGCTACTACTTAGTGAGGCCCTTTGCAACTCAGTGAGACCCTGGTTCAAAATAAAGAATAAAAATTAGAGCCGAGGGTGCAGCTCAGAGGTAGAATGCCCCTGGGTATCATCCCCAGTACATCCCCCCACACACCACACAACCTAAACTAAAATAAAAAGGGCTGAGGGTATAGCATGGAGGTAGAATGCCCCTGAGTTCAACCCCTAGTACTGGAAAATAAAAATAAACAAAGCTGAACACTAGTTAAAATTACAAGGATAGATTTTAATCTGTAATATCCTATTATATTAGGATGAGGTACAGGAATAAGGGACTGTGAGCAGAGGTGAGTGGGGACTCAGCATGATCAAGGAGTGAAAGACATTAGTGTGAATAGCTGATTAGATCAGCTACTTCTGCTAGCTGAAAGTTCGTCAAAATTAGTGTATTAGTTAACCTTTTCATTGCTGTGACTGAAATACCTGACAAGGACAACTTAGAGGAGGGAGGGTCTATTTGGCTCACTGTTTCAGAGGTTCAATCCATGGTGGGCTGACTCCAAGGTAGAAACATCATGGTGTTAGAGTGTGGCAGAGGTAAGCTGCTCAAAGCACACAGAAAGGGAGGAGCAGAGGCAGATACTGTCCCCAAGGCCATGTCCCTATTGACCTCTTCCTCTAGCCATGTCCCACCTCTGAACTGTCCTGCATTGGGAACATGATTCCAACACATGAGCTTTCCAGGGGTGGGGTTGGGGATTCCATATCCAAACCATGACTGTTAGAATTCTAATTTCCCAGCTGGGCGTGGTGGTGCACGCTTGTAATTCCAGCATTCGGGAGGCTGAGACCAGAGGATCGCGGTTTGTGGCCAGCCTCAGCTACCTAGTGAAGCCCTCTGCAACTTGGTGAGACCCGGTTTCAAAATAAAGAATAAAAAATAGGGCAGGGGGTGTAGCTTGGAGGTCGAATCCCCTTGGGTTTCACCCCCAGACCCTCCCCCCCCAAAAAAAAGAATTCTAACTTCCCAAAGACAGTGGCAGACAAAAGCTCTAGCCTTTCTGTTGATTATATCTTAAAGAAGTGGCTTTTAGATTTTTTCAGAAAGATGTTCTTCAGTTGTAGGAGATATAGACACATCTCAATAAAGAAGAAGAATTTACAATTTTAATACTTTTGGAGTCAATACTCTAAGAAAGGGCAGACAGGAGCCAATAGTTGTATGTGGGTTAGAATAAAGAGAATTATTTTGGTAGCCTTGAGCAGGCACTTAAAGGGGACTAGGGTCATCATAGGTCACTGACCCCTTACAAACTGTGTTGATATTTATGTAAGTTTCTCAGCAGGGTGAAGAAGACAAATGAATACATTTTTGTTGACTACATAGATATTAAAGGCCCAAGCTTAAGGCATACTTGGGAATAGGACTCAGAGAAACCTCTAGAGTTTTGTCAAGGAAAGAATCTTTGTCATTTCAAGCCAAACAAAAATGCATGTACATAAAAGCTGATGTCAATAAAGATATAATCATTTATTAATCCAAAGAATAATTTTTTTGTGGTACTGGGGATGGAACTCAGGGGCATTCTACCTCTGCACTAAAACCCCAGCCCTATTTCTTATTCTTTATTTTGAAACAGGGTCTCGCTGAGTTGTAGAGGGCCTCACTAAATAGCTGAGGCTGTCCACAAACTGCAATCCTCCCGTCTCAGCCTCCCTGATGCAGTGATTGCAAGCGTGCATCACCACACTCGGCCAAAGAGTAATTTTGACTACCAATTATGTTCCAGGCTCCATGCTGGGCTCTGGTATCTGCCCTTGTAAAGCAGGTAGGCTAGGAGGCAAGATGAACCAGAAACAAAGAAACAATAAATCATATAACACAGCTTAATTATAAACACAATATGTTTTTTGTATTTTATATTATATAAAATTAAATCCCCTTAATTTTTTAAAGGATATGCCAAACAGAATCGCTATGTGTGTTTTCTTTTTTGTTTGCCTCTTATCTTGGCAGACACTTTAAAAACTAAAATGACTGAGGAAACCAAGTTGAATACTCTCATAACCTACTTATAAAAGCATATGTTGTTATCATTATTCCTTGGCAATTATTTTGTCAGTATATGGAAAGAGATTGAAACGTACTCATACCTTGTAGCTTTCACTTCTACTTCTAGAAGTTACTGCAAAAGAAATAATTGGAGATAGTTATAAATGAGCATGTTTATGCCAGTACATCTAAAGTAATGAAAAAAGCTAGAAAGAATATAAGTATCTAAAATAATGAATTATTAAGTAATAAAAGTGTGTATACATGTGTATGTATATGTGCATATTAGACTTAAGTGAAGAAAAGTGCTATTAGCCTCTAGTGAGGGACCCTATAAGGTACAGCTTTTTGAAACTCAAAATCAAGTCTACCATAATGTTCTTCATTGTCATCTTAATAAAGAGTTTCTGAAAAAATATAAGGAAGAGATAGGTTTTGCTAGAGAAATCTGCTTGCTTGTATTTTCTCCCCATGACCTTTTAGAGTAAATTATGTTTTTGGTCAATCTTACTTTGTTGTATAAATTGCTAAAGAGTTGTTAAAACCAAGACAGGCTGCGGCAGAGAATAACACTGTCAGCATCTGATTTTTACATTTTTAAAACATAGGTTTACTTAGTCCTCTTTTTTGCCCTTGTTTCTTCTTCTTTACTTGCAACAGTTTTTATTTATCATAATTTTATTTCAAAGTACTTCAAATTCTTTCTGGAACAAGGCAGGGTGTATATGAATTATATAAGACATTCCTGAAAAGAAATGGGGCAAAATTATATCAGTTTCTGTGTGTGTGTGTGTGTGTGTGTGTGTGTGTGTGTGTGTAAGTGTTTTAATTATTTTCTTTAAATTTCTTCATGTTATTTCTTATAAGACACATGTGTTTTTACAATCAGATTGTAAAATCATTGTAAAATTTTATGGAATTCCTTCAAATATTGTTTCATAAATGAAACTCCCCTTCTGCTCAAAGTACTTTATAAACTGGAAACTGTAATACAAATACAAGGAACTCCTATTATTATCACTTGAATAGCTATATGTTTACTGGAATGCTTGTAAAGTCATAAAAATTTAGGTTTATGCTTAAGACTCAGTTTTTGCCTTAGCATGTGTATTTTTGATGGGAGAGTGTGATTCTGATACTGGTATCATTAAACAACTACTTTATATTCTTTATATATACAGAACTACACAGAATTAAGCACAGAAATAAACTAGATGTGGCAAAATATGTCCTACACACACTTAAACTGCATCCGGATGAATTTAGACAGCTAGAAAGTCACTCTCTGGTAAATTGTCAGCGTTTTCTTTCTGTCTTTCCTCTTTTATTTTTGAAAAGTTGCTTCTGCAGTCAGATACTCCAAGGTCTTCAGGATGCTTAAGAGATGTATCAAATCTTACCTGCCCTTTGTTATGTCCTAAGCATCACAAAGTCTTCCTGCTGAGACCACTAATTAAAGGAAACCATCTTCTGTGTAGGTAAACAGGGTCACTTGTCTCAATCCCTTGGAAAAGTGCTGTCTCAAAGTTTCCTTATCTCTCAAGAGCCTCTCTGCCTCTCTCCAGCATTCTGCTCTTTGTGTCTTCATTCTTCTGACGCCCTTTGGTCTTCGCGTTGCATCTTGTGCCTGTACTGTGAATCACTATTCTTTGAACCTTTTCCTTAGTAGCTGATGGCTCAGCTGTGCACAACTTAGGGTTGTGCAGGATATTAAAGGGTGGACAGCATCTTTAGAATGGTTCATGGACCTCATTATAGGCAACAATAAGCATGTGAGGAGGGAGTTGGGAGTTGGATACCAAGGAATCTTCACTGGTGGCAGGTGTTAAGAGGCCTGTAGAGGTGGATGAGGATTTTCATTATTATCCTACTCGGCTTTATGTTGGGTGGTTGAGCTTCCATAGAAATGCTCACAATGCTCTCGTTGCTTCAATCAAGGTTAAATAGACAAATACATAGTAATGTCCCTGGCCCCTTCGTCAAAACTCTCTTAGATCCTTTCTAACAACCAGCCACATAGAACAATACTACTTTCCAGGGTTTATAATGGTCTGTAGCTAGTGAATGCATGTAAGATTTTCAATTGAGATGTGGTCTGTAAAATATTCATAATATATGCTGAAAAGAAGGATTTACATATTTATTCTGATATTTAATATATACTTTTTGGTAAAAATAAAAATGACATAGTTCCCAATAAAATAGACTAATAGAAGAATACCAATGCCCCTACACACACACACACACAAAAAAAATCTTGGCTTATATACAGAAAAAAGTACGTTTAAAATTGTTAGAATTTTCAAGATGTGGATATTAATTTGTCAATAGACAATATGACAGAGGAATCTCAAACTAACAATTTCAATAGGAAATAATGAGGCACTGAATTTTTTATCTTAAAAAATAAAATGGCTCAAGGAAGAGGAGAAAATAATTAGTAGGCTTTGATGAGCATGTCATTAAAAGCGCTCAGAATAAGTATAAATATATTCATTTGAAGAAATGTGTTTGCCAGGTGGGGTTCGTGGTAATGTGAGGGTGAATCCTACACATAACCTGTCTTAAAGAAGGTAAAAGCTTATTTTACTGAAAACATTTTAAGTTGGGCGTGGTGGCACATGTCTGTAATCTCAGTACTTGTGAGGCTGAGACAAGAAGAATTTAAGGCTCCAGGAAAGCCTCAGAAATTAGTGAGATCCTATTTTAAAAAGCAAAATAAATAAATAAATAAAAAGGAGTGCAGGTGCATCTCAGGGGTAGAATGCTCTGGGTTCAACCCTCAGTAACAAAAAAGATGTTTAAGTATTATATTGTACAAACATGAGTTTTGGCATGAAGGGGGCCATCACTTGCAGGGAGGGTATTTCAGTAGAGAGGATTTCAGAATGGGGAGAAGAGCACTGTGGAGTGAGTGGGCAGGAGCTCCGGCAAGGAGGCTTGGGTTTGGATTTAACTCTGTCACTGGGCAATTTACTTTTCTGTACCCTTGTTTCTTTACAAAACGGAATAATAATATTTCTCAGGTAGTTTTTTTTGTTTTGTTTTGTTTTGGTGGTACTGGGGTTCCTGGAAACCCTTCTACCTCTGGGCTACACTCCCAGACACCTATTTTTTATATTTTTTAAATTTGGAAATAGGGTCTCTTAAGCCAGAGAGGCTGGCTTCGAACTTGTGTGATCCTCCTGTCTCCGCCTCCCAAGCGCGGGGATTACAAGCGTGCGCCACCACGCCTGGCTCAGGTAGTGTTTTTGTAATACCTAAAAGCTAATATGCGTGGAAGGAGAATAATAGAAGCCAGTGAAAGGGGGAGAAGAATGCTGCGGGAGCCTGGGCCCCTGCGTCGCCAAGTGCAGCAAGGCCATCGGTCACTCCAGACGGCCTTCTGCCAGACCGCTGAGTAAGATATATTTATCTATCTTTAAAGTACTCACTCAGAAATGTATGCGTAAAACATAATAGCACTTCACAATGAGTGGGCACACAGCATGGAAGCCGACATGTGACTTCTCTAGATGGCTCCATGAGCAATGTGACATTTGGTTATCAAAAGAGACTTTGGGAGTTTAGTTTTCCCTTTGGGCCATCACGCACCCAGCTAAAAACTTTTGGTTTTATTACAGAAGAAGAGAGGAATGGATATTGGAAATAGCAGTCTGTGCCACTAATGTACTTTCCATGTCTATAGATATGACTAGACAACTCTTAGAAATGGAATGATCCATATATTGTCTTTTGTGACTGGCTTGCTTCCATTCTTAAGTCTGTATCCTCCACATGGTCCAAAGCAAACACAGTGGTGTGTGTGTGTGTGTGTGTGTGTGTGTGTGTGTGTGTGGTACTGGGGATTGAACCCAAGGGCAGTCTAGCTCTAAGCTATACCCACAGCCCTATTTTATTTTGAAACAGGGTCTGGCTAGGTTGATGTGAGTGAGTCTCACTACTCGATGAGGCTATCCTCAATCCTCCTGTCTCAGCCTCCCAAGTAAACATGGTGATTTTTAAGACTTGCTGTCTTAAAGTCCTTTCATGTCTTCCCATGGGATATACCTAGAGTGGTCACAAAAGAAACATCAACTTGAAAGGCAGTGGGTGATCGCTCTCCACCTTTCTGGTCCCATGAGCCTTATGCTCTGCTACACAGAGCTTCTACATGCTCTAGTGTTCCTCACACACATCAAGGACACCCCATTCCATTGCCTTTTGCAGTCTCTGTCCTGTCTCCCTGGAAAAGCCTTCACCCCAAGTCTCCACGGGGTTCACTCTTACACAGCTTGCAGCTCAAATTTAATTCTCCAGGCTGCCCTGGCTCACCCTAACTTTAGTTTGTACTCCCTACCTCTCCCTCCACTTTTCTTTATATTAAGATAATGGCTACATTTATGAAGAAAATATTTTGTTTAGTCATTAACATAACTGAAGCCAGGTTTAAAAAATTTGAATCAAGAAGACATTCAGTGGTATAGAATCAGGGAGGTTATTTTATTAATGTGATAACAGATACATTTTATGTAGTTGACATACGTTATTGAATGAAAGGATGCATGAATTAATGCATTAATGAATTAATGAGTCAAGATAGAGAGGATCAAAGGATTTTCAATTTCCCATCTTTTCTAGTTGAAATGACCACAAGCATGAACATGATGCTTGAGAATTTCCAAGCAATCTTAAGAAGTGTACACAAAATGAAGGAAAATGTGTGGCTGGGATGTGTAGTTCAGTGGTAGAGTGTTTGCCTAGCAGGTGTGGTGCCCTGGGTTCCATCTCCACGACTGGCAGGGGGAGAGGAGAAGAGGGAAAATGAATATGATCTAAACAAATTAGTAAGATGAAAAATAAAAAATGACAAAGAAATATGAGGTATTTAATTAGTGATGGGAAAGGGCATTTTAGCTACCAAGACTAAAGTTTGTGCCTTCATTATTTCAAAACAAAAACAATATTTTTAGTAAATTAGCTTCCTGTTTTCTAGATTTCTTAGACATTTTTAAATGCCATAGAATTTGAAAAGTCATAGAATGCATTGTTCTAAGACTATAGTAGTATTTGGCTTTCAATCACTTTTAAATGTAAAAGATATTTAAAATTAAGTAATCCATGAAGATGTCTAGAAAATAAGAAAACATGTTATTCCCATGCCTTTATTCGTGAGTCACAGAGTCCTTGCTGTTTCAGGCCAGCATGTCTACATGAAAAGAAGCCTTTTGTAATAATTCAGCTGTAATAACATGCCCCATTTAGAATGTATTAGGAATATACTTCTCTTACTGCTGACTTACAAAGAGAGAATTTATCAGAAAATTACCTCTTCATTTGAGTGTATTAGGCAATTGTGTATCAATTATGTTCAATTGCCATTAAATTTCTTCAATTTATTATTCTTTACCATGCATGAGTAGTCAAAGAGTATATGGTATAATATATGTGTATATATGTATATATATACACATAAATGTATATATGTGTGTATGTATATGTGTGTGTGTGTGTGTGTATTACAAGGATAGTTTGAAAATCATGGTGAGATACTTATAAGATTGAGAATACCCTGAAATAAGATTCAAATTCTGATGGTTTGTGCAGCTCTGAGACCTTGTGGTATAACACATGGACAATCACTGCTTGTCCTGCATTGTGTGTTAGAAATTGTTTGTGAAGGAATTCTCCAGTTTTGTGGCTTTCTTCATCTAAGCTCTGCACAGAGCATCTATACTGTATGATTATTCACTTTGTTTATCTTGTGCAGCTGTTTGCTAGAAAAACATAAGGAAGGGTTTTGAAACAATTAATTTTTAAAAGGGATTAGGGGCCAGGAATGCTTTAGAGATGTTCATTAATCTTCTCATCTGAATTTAAAGCAGCTCTGAACAGCCAGTTCATTGTTAGGTGTTGTGATTATGAATGGGGTACCTCTGTGTGAAGCTACCAAGTTCTTCTTACAAGACCTTCCAAGCAGAAAATAACCTTTTCATTTCCTGTCCTTTACCTCCCAGAAGGGGGGGGGACTTGCAAATGAATCCAGCTTTATCCAAACCCAAGAATATATATATGGTTTAATTGGTTATTTGGATTGACCGAATCTAACTACAGGAAGATTGATCTCTTGTCCAAATCATCTAGGGTTCAGACTGCTCTTCTAAAGTTTACATGATCTGATTGTAAATTTTTTTGTTTTAAATATTCATACAGTATTATATATATTTTCTTCTTCTTTTGACTTTTTATTTGGTGGTACTGGACCTAGGGGTGTTCTACCTTGAGCTATATTCCCAGCCCTATTTATTTCTATTTTGAAACGGGGTCTTGGTAAGTTACTGAGGTTTTTACTAAATTGCTACAGCTGACCTGGAACCTGCAATCCTGTCTTAGCCTCCTAAATACTGAGATTACAGGTATGTACCACCATGCTCAGCCCCACAGTAGGAAGGAAGGAAGGAAGGAAGGAAGGAAGGAAGGAAGGAAGGGAGGGAGGGAGGGAGGGAGGGAGGGAGGGAGAGATAGGGGATTCATTTTAGGAATTGTCTCACATGGTTATGGAAGTTGAGAAGTCACATAACAGCTCCCCCTGGAGATGATGGAATGCTGGGAGACTGGCTCAGTCACATTTGAAAGCCTCAGGACTGTGGTGGGAGCATTGGTCAGAAGTCCAGTGGCCAGAGAGCCTAGTGTTCTGTTGTCCTAAGGCAGGAGAAGAAGGGTATCTCAGCTCCAGGAGAAAGAGAGGGAACAGACACTTCCTTTTCTCTGCCTCGTTTGTTCTCTCTGGGCTCTGAGCTGATTGGATGGTGCCCACCAGCACCAAGGGTGAATCATCCCAGCTCAGTCCTGACTCACCTGCTGATCTCCTCTGGAAAGTCCTCACATAACACCCTCAGTCGTGCTTGGCTGATTCTCTAGATATTCCTCAATCTGGTAAAATTGATAGCTCAAATTAATAATCACAAGAATTTATTTGATACAGAAAATATGAAACATAAACAAGTGATACCAATATAAAATAAATGTAAACAAACGATAACTCTCTGTGAGGGATTTGGGAGGCCATTGTGTCCTTAGTCCCTTCACCTCATTCGTTTTGCCTCTCCTGACTTTTTTCTAATTCCTTACATGAAGCATTTTTTCCTGCTGTTTTTATTTGGTCGTCTATTTTATCGTAGAGTTATAGAAGTTCTATAAATAATCTGGATACAATATTTCACAGAAATGTATATTGTGAATTATTTCACCCAATCTGTGGCTGAATTGTTAATTTTACTAGTGGTGTTTTTTGTCTCTCTTTTTAAAAAATGCCTTTATTGGTGCAAGATAATTATACATTATATTAACATCCAAAGTGATACCAACATGTACACAGCACTTGGTGTGGTGTCATTTGAGGAGTATTGGGGTTTGATAAAGTCTGGTGCCACCACACCTAGCTAAAAGTAAATTTTAAAATTAGTTTTTCAACTTTGTTCTACTTTTTCAAGACTGTTTTAGCTATTCTAGTCCTTTTCATTTTCACTAGATTTTAAAGCAAGTTTATCAGCTTCTACAAAAAAAAAAACCTGTTTTTTTTTAATTGATGCTAAAATAGCATTAATCTAAAAATCAATTTGGGAAGAATTTATATCTTAAAAATATTGTTTTTTCCAATGACTATGACTCATATTTTCATTTATTTAGGTCTTCATTAAATTACTTTCATCATAATTGGTAGTTATTAGTGCATATGTATTGAGAAAGCTTGTTTTCATTTTATCACTAGGTATTTGATGGTTTTAAATGGTACTTTATAATATCATTTTTCTTTGTTACTAGTTTATAAAATAGAATGGATTTTAAAAATATTGTACTCATGTCCTACAACTATATTATTTGTCATACTAGATTTAGTAGATCATTTTTTATTGCTTCAGATTTTTAGAATACACAATGGTATTGCCTACAAATAAGGACAATATTGCTTCTTCCATTCTAGTATTTGTTTTATATTTCTTTGTCCTGCCTTATTTTATTGTCAAGGGACCTAGTAGACATAATAGGATCTAATAAAGAAGAGAGGAGAGAGTGGCTGGGGCAGAATAAATGAAAAAATAATGGCTAAAAATGTTTTCAATTTTGATTCATAAAAAGTATCAGAATACACATCACAAAAAACTCAAGAAATTCCAAGTAGGATAATACTCTAGCTTGACTAACTGAGTAAAAAAGACATTACATTATAATTTTAGCAATATAAAATCTATCAGATACTAAAAAACAATAAATATATAAATCTTATGCCAATAAATTTAATAATCTAGGTAAACTTTTCTTAAAAGATTAAAAAGTACATTTTGGCTAGTTCTATAGTTATTCACTAAGCTAAACATGAAAAGGAGGGGGAGGGAATGGTGGGAAAATTGGGGAAGGGCTAAATGAGTGATGTTGTATGTCTGCCTCTACCATCTTGTATCCCATTAAGATGTATGACTACAATGCACTAATTAAAAAAAGATTAAAAAGTACAAAATTTGCTACAAGAAAACTAGGAACTTTCAACAGTCCTATATTTAGTAGACATCAAACCCATGATTAAAAAACATTTTTTATAAAAAACAAAACTATAGAACATGATCTAAATGGTAAATTACATGGATGAAATAAAGAAGCAATGCAAATCTTACACAAACTTCTACAAATATTAAAAAGAAAAGAGGAAAACGAGCTCTCAGCTCATTTTATGTAACCACCATAGTCTTTATATCAAAACCAGACAAGGACATTACTACTAGAGAAATTGCATATCAATATCATAAAATTTAATGCAAAATTTTAATATTAGTAACTATGAGCAAATTATTTATAAATAATATTATATATAAAAGAATTTTATAAGAAAATTTATTCCCCAAAATTTCACAAATTAGATGAAATGGATAATTTTTTCTTTTCTTTTTTGTGTGCTATTGGGAATTGAATGAAGGAACATTCTACCACTGAGCTACACTTGCAGCCCATTTTATTTTATTAAATAAATGCCTTTATTGGTGCAAAACATTATCTCTAAGTTATAACTCTAAGTTTTAACTCTAAGTTAAAAGTTACCCTGTGCTGGCCTTGAACCTAAGATCCTCTTGTCTCGACTTTCCAAGTGCTGGGATTACAGGTATGTGTCACCATACATAGCTAGACAAATTGCTTAACAGAGATTCTCAAAGCTTACTCAAAAAGAAAATAGCATGAACAGTCAAATATCCGTTTTAAAAAGTCAGGTTCATAGTTAAAAATTTGTTAACAAAGAATTCTCCAGCCCAGATGGCTTCACTAGTGATTTCTGCCAAATACTTAAAGAAGTAATACTAGTACTACACAAACTTTTTCTACAAAATACAGGAGGTGGGAATACTTTCCAACTCATCGTATGAAGCTTGCATAGTTTCTGAAAGGAAATGTGTTATAATCATTGCCTTTATTCTTCTACATGTACCGTGTGATATTTTCTGTCTTCAAGATTTTATTTTTGTTGTTAGCTGTCTGAATATGTGTCTAGGTAAATCGTTTGTTTGGGTAGTGGTGATGGAATATAAATTGCTTAATGTTTTCTAAGCTTTATGGATCTGTGATTTTATATTTTTCATTATTTTTGGAAAATAATTTTTTTTTTTGGTGGTACTGGGGTACCTGGAAGCCCTTCTACCTTTGGGCTACACTACCAGACCTATTTTATTTTTGGAAACAGGGTCTCTTAAGCCAGAGCTACTGTCTTCAAACCTGCGCGATCCTCCTGTCTCTGCCTCCCAAGCACGGGGATTATAAGCGTGTGCCACCACGCCCAGCTATTTTTGGAAATTTTAATGATAATTTTATCAGATATTTCTTGTTCCTTAGTTTTTCTTGTGTATATTGGGATTCCAATTACACATATGTTAGACCTCTTGACATTGTTCCATGGGTCATAGTTATTTGTTGTATTTTTCATTAGTTTTTCTTTTATTTATAAAGTTTTAGTTAAATACTTCTTATTGACCCATCTTTTGCTCCTTTCCCTTCCTCCCTTTCTTCCTTTCTTCTTTCTTCTCTTCCTGTCTTTGTATTGTTGAATCTAGAGAGGAGTCTGTCAAAGGAATCCTTATCTCTTGATATGATTTTTTTTTTTTTTGTACCAGGGATTAAACCCAGGGTACTTTACCACTGAGCTACATTCTTTTCCATTGTTATTTTTATTTTGAAACATGGTCTCACTAAGTTGCTGGGGCTGGCCTTAAGATTGCAATACTCCTGACTACACCTCCTGAGTACTTGGGATTCTAGGCTTTGCAGTATTTCCATTTAAATCTTTCTTTTAAATTATATCTCTGCTGCCTGGCATGGTGGTGCATACTTGTAATCCCCGCCCTTGGGAGGTAGAGACAGGAGGATCGTGCAGGTTCAAAGCCAGCCTCACTGGCTTAAGAGACCCTGTTTCCAAATAAAAATATAAAATAAATGGGTCTGGGAGTGTAGCCCAGAGGGTTTCCAGGAACCCCAGTACCCCCCCAAAAAAATTATATCTCTGCTAAAATTTTCCATTTATTTATGAATGTTGTTCATGTTTTCTACCAGAGCTCCTAATATAATAATTATATTTTAATTTTTTTGTCTGACTGCTCCAGTCTGTGTGTTCTATTGTTTCTTTGGCTCTTAGTGAATTTTTTTCTTTGTGGTTTTATAATTTTTGGTTGGTTAGAACCAGGTATTGTGTATAAAACAGTAGCTACTTAGTATTTATACCTGGGAATGGCTTGCTTGCCTTTTCTTCTATTGGATCTTTACTGTTGGAATATTGAGTCCGTCTAGTAAAAAATTGAGCTGGGTGTGGCTTTTAAAATTTGTTGCTATGGTTATCTTAATTGCACTATACAATCTTCAAATTTTCTCCAGGTTTTTTTTTTTGTGTGTGTGTGTGTGTGTGTGTGTGTGTGTGTGTGTGTGTGTGTTACTGGAGATGGAACTCAGGGATTTTCTACTCTCAACTATACTTCCAGACCTATTTTACATTTTATTTGGAAATAGGGTCTCACTAATTTGCTGAGAGCCTCACTAAGTAGCTGAGGCTGGCTTCGAACCTGTGTGATCCTCCTGTCTCAGCCTCCTAAGTACTGGGATCACAAGCCTGCACCACCATGCTGGCTTTCCAGGGCCATCTTGCAGCTAAGTTGGGGATGGGTCCTAAGGTTTTTCATCATAATCACATTCTACCTCAGCTTTTGGCTTTCCCTATGAGCTAATTCCTTCCAGGAACGGTTCTATGCTTTAGCCTCTTCTCCCGTGGCAGACTGCTTTTAGTTGATACTTGATCTTGCTAGTCTGATGTTGGTGCTGAGGTACGAGGGCTTTGCTCTTGTTCCTTTGCAGGCCCAGTCTTAGGCAGGCCTGTGTCCCTAAGTCTCAGGCGTGGAGTTATGAAAGATCCTGCTCTTCCTTCCTATGGTATCCACACTCTGCCTTAGACCTTTGGTACCTTGGGCGGCAGAAAGTTTTCCCCTCCCTCTGTTGTAGGAGATCTCTAGTAGTCCAAATCTAAGATGATTTCTTCCTCCTTCCTAGTGACAGAGGACATTTTTTTCTTTTTCTCCTTCTCCTAGTTATGCAGGGGCCTTACCTGTATGCTGAGAATCACAGGGATTCCTGCCTTTTCCCCCTGGACCTATATTTTATAGGGAGGTAGTGGGAAAGAATATGGATGGAGCTCTTGCCTTTCCTGCTAAAGATTCTACTCCCCTTTCCCAAGCTCCTACTTGAGAAAAGTTTTCTGCGGTCTCTCATCCTGCTCCCATTCTTTTTCTTTGCTACATGGGAACAATTATGGAAAAGAGTCTGTGAGTTGGCAAAAAGGTGGTGGCTTCGAGGGTTTTTATACCTGCATGTTAGTTCACACTGAGCTCTTAGTATTTCATCATAACTTTAATCTTTGTTAAATTTTCTTTTCTCCTTGTATGGCACTCTATCTTCTTCCTATGCTCTATTCCATGTGGCCAGTGCTGTGCCCTTAAGTGTCACCTGTTTTTCTTTGATTTTTAGTATGTTTTTGTTTGTGTTTTTATTTTTACCTTGAGACCTTAACTCTCTCATGGATTAAAAATAGTTGTAATTTTTATCAGATTATCCAACATTTTATTGTCTTCCTACATCCAAGTGGCAGCCAGGGGCCCTCCTCATCAGTCTACTTTCTAGGTAATGTAATGAAAAGAACATGTTTTTAGGTTCAGGGAACTTTCAAGTGTTCATGTTTTCCCAATTTACTTACATTTCCTCTCTTATTTTTCCCTTTGATTCCTTTTCAAAAATTTTTACATTTCTTCCCCACCAAATGCCTCCCTCAGCCTGTCCTCTTTGTGCCCCCTGGTCTTTTCATCCATGCAGTTTCGTAAATACCAGGGGCTCTTTCTTTCAAGTCTATGTCTTTGTAACTGTTCTTTTTGTTTTTCTACATATATTCTTTCTCCTTTTTAAAAATTTTATCTTAATTTATCATATTTTGGCCCTTTTATAGAGAGGAATAAATACATATTAGTATTAGCAAGGCAACTTAATAGAATTTCCTTAGTATTTATTTAAGGTTGCATTCCTATCTTTAATTTAAACAACTCTAATTATTGAGTGCCTAATATGTCTCTAATTATTGAGAGCCTAGTATGTCTCTAAGTAACCTCATGAACTTTAGTGTTGCCAAATACCAACCATCTATTTATAGCTCTGCTGTTTTTCTGGGTTTTTTATTTTCAGAAGGCTGCTAGGCCTCTCCACTTGGAATTTCATAGGTACTTCCTTCAAGTCTCATATGTGCAAAACAATATTGTTCACTTTTTTTAAAGTTTCTGGTTGTACCGTCAATCACTCCCATCACCATGCTAGAATCTTCATTGTCATTATTATCTCCTTACTCATACTCAGATCCCTTATAGCAATTATGTCTCTTAAAATTCCTTTGAATCTACTCATATTGTCATTGCTCAGTTCCAAAGTCAATCAACATTTCTCCCCCTCTCTCTCTCTTTCTCTTTCACTGGAAATTGAACTCAGATGAATTCTCTCTCCAAGCTATAGCCCTAGCACTTTTAAATTTTTGTATTGAAACAGAGTTTCCCTAAGTTGCTGAGAGGCTCTATAAGTTGCTGAGGCTGTCCTCGAACTTGCAATCCTCCTATATCACCTCCCAAGTACTGGGATTATAGGCATGTGCCACCACACCCAGCTTAATCATCATTTCTTGTTTGAATATTATTCATACCATCTCACGGAGATTGCTCAATCAAGAAATAAGGTCGCCATAGTTCCTGTATTGCCAGAGCTACTGGTTCTCAAGATTCGTCCTGCTTGTTAGCCTTAGCATTATTCTTTATATGAAGTAAGAACTTCAACAGTTAAATAATATTGCATGAAAATGATTTGCCATGAATTCAGTTTTCTTCTGATTTAAACAATTATAGAGATCATATATACACACAAAAAGAACTTTATCATGATTGCTTTTCATGCCTTTTGGGTTATTATTTTTTTACAGTAAGTCCCAGGAAGCTAATTTTAGTTTAAAAATTTTTATGACTTTTGATACAATTGCAGTGTGCTCTCCAAAAGAGCTGTTGCAATTTAAACAGTCACCAACGGTGAGTGAGTCTACTAGATCTCTGCTCCCTCATCAGAATTTTGGTATTATCATTGAGAGGAAAAATTTAAAACTTCATTTTTTTATTAGCGTTTTATGGCTTCTTAACTGAGATATCTAGCTCTGATAGGTCTAATATATTCTCCATGCCGCCCTTATAGCTAATTCTCTAAATAAAACCTATTACATTTGGTTGTGTTCAAAGTCCTATTCCAATACCCAGGTGGTCCCATTTGTCTATAGAAGTGATCATGGCATTTAAGACCTTTCATCATCAGAGGCAGCTGTCTTCCCTATTCTATCTCATTCGCAGTAATCATGTTAAAAAACCCTAGTTACCTCCTGCTGTCTACAGAAGAAAGAATAAATTTATTAGCATGGCATTTAACATCTTTAATTACCTACTCAACATGAGTTTGTGTGCTCAATAAATGGTGTTTGATTGAACTCTGACTTACCTAAATGTTCATATTGTTAATATTGCTGATTCATCTCTTTTTTCTTTAAAATCTTATACTATTGAATAACTTTTCCTCTGTGGCCATCTTTGCACCCTTGAGCATACAGTCATCTTCCTTCCCCCTGCAGAATCTAACTACATATGGTTTCCTGTGCCTACAGTATCCCTTCCACGCCCACTCTCGCCCTCCTCCTGTATCCTTTCTTCCTGAATGACCAGTAATTAACAAAGGATTTTTTGTGTATAGTTGGTGTTTATTGAGTGAATAAATGTGTAATTCTCTAACCAAACTGGAGTAGTTTTAAATTTTTGAGTTTATGACCCAAAACGTCTTTACAAAGAAAAGCTTACTTGGGTATATAAACAAGAAACAGCAGAGTGTTCTTGATGCAACTTGGAGAGGGGTGCTGGAGGGGTGAGTAGTTACCAGGAAACTTGGATCTCAGGATGCTACTGAATCCTTGGTTGGGCTTCATTCTTCCTTCTTTGGACCATAAGTATCAGCAACAGGATCCATAAAATATACCTGGAGCAGGTGTGTGTGTGTGTGTGTGTGTGTGTGTGTGTGTGTGTGAACTCAGCCATGAATTCAGAAAACTTTCTTTGCTTTAATCAAACTGAGGGCAGTTACCATTCACAGGCACATTTCTATCTTGGCTTTTTAATACACAACATGTTTATTTAAAAGTCAACAGACAAGACCCTTTTCCAGTTGCCAAGTCTTATTTTATATTTCCTTGGCCAGAAGCACTTAAGGGGCACATGCATAAAATGATTATTGAGGGTAATTTCTTATTCTGCATTCAAAACAGAGCAAATACCTTGTGAAATGGCGTTGTTTGGGGCAGCAATATACATATTGTAGCATTTCATTAAATCCTTTTCATTTATGTGCCTCACTCTGCGAAGGTTACTGACAGTTGATTTAAAATATGTATTACTTTAGTGGATAAGAGTACATAAAATCACTAAATCAAATTTGCCATGAACATCAACTCGGAAAAATGAAACATGTGGACAGTCACCAAGGACAAAAGGCCAGCACGGTCCCATATATTTTCTCCTGTTGAGTCTGTGCTAAGGGACTAATTCTTGTTTAAGCCTGTGAAATTACTATTGGAATCATCTCTCATGTTTAGTGGCTGCTTCTTTGTGCATCAGATGGATCAGTGAATTTTATAGAAAAAGAAATATTAATAAAAACTTCTCGTTTTAAAAAGGTACAGGGAAATCAAAGGCAAATTTTACAACAAAAATCATCAATGGGCTTCTTGTGTCTTTGTGTATCTTGCCCCAGCCAACACATCTTACTTCTGACAAGAGTCCTTGGCAGTACTTTGTCCTATTGAAAAGTCGGTGCCAATATTCACATATTGACAAACTGTGAAATGTCCCTTTCATCCCAGTTTCTTCCTGTGCCACTGCCTGCCTTTTTACCTTTGTAATATCTGAGATTTTATTGCACAGAATGTCAGGTTCATGTGAATGCATGTGTTTGTAAAAGTCAATGAAAAAAGATGACTTCTGCTTTCTGCTTCTTAGATACTTGGTGGTAGCCCAGGTCATTAATAAGATTTTAAATACATCTGGGCTTGTAAACCTATCCTCACCAAATAGACTAGTTAAGATGAGAACGCTAACTTATTTTGAGTGGGTGTGGATCAGTATTGCTCTTTTCAAAAGCTTCTGACAGACATACTTTTCAGCCAAGGGCAAGCTTTACTGTGAGAAATTCTCATGCTCTAGACACCATGCTAGGTACCGAATGGAGAAGTAGAAGAACGGCCTCTGCTTTCCAGGCACCCCAAACCGACTGCTGGGAGTGAGGAGCAGGCAGCTGCTGTGACAGTGCAGTGTGGTACCTACCCTGACACAGACTATGCACAGCATGCTACTGGTGAGGGCCACTCCAGCATGCACAGGGCCCCAGGCATATACTTGCTCAAGGACTCTATGTAAACAGTTCAATTAAAAATGTGTTATATAGTACTGGGAAGGTGAGACAGGAGGATTGCAGGTTCAAGGCCAGCCTCAGCAATTTAGTGAGACCCTGTTTGAAAATAAAAAAAATATTGGTCTGGGAGTGTAACTTGGAGGTAGAATGCCTTTGAGTTCAATACCCAGTACCGCTAAGAAAAAAAAAAAGTATTATAAAATCATGGACCCAAGTTGAACATAGTGGTTCATGACTGTAATTCTGGTACTTAAGAGGCTGAGTCAAGATCACAGGTTCAAGTTGCCTCAGCAACTTAATGAGACTCTCAGCAACTTAGGAAGACCCTGTTAAAAAAAAAAGAAGATAGTAGAGCTGGGAGTGTAGCTTAGAGTTTGAACACCCCTGAATTAAATTGCCAGTATATAAAAATGTATGTATGTATAAATCTATCTATCATATATCTATCTATCTATCATCATAAGGTCCATCTAAAGTTTATGGACTTACTGATAAAGATTTAAATAATGAGTAGAGAAGAAATACTTAGAGATTTGTTTTTGATATAACAGCGTGCTTGATAATTCTTTTTAGAGTTTAATGTTTTTATTGCCAAAAGTGTACTATCTGGTTAATTTGATAATATCACCATGAAGAAATGATAGCTATATTGTTAGTACTCTTTGGGACCTATTTGAATTGAAATAATTCTTTTGTCCCCTGCAGTTTCATAATGCTGATTATTTCATGCTGGGTACAGTGGTACTCATGATGGTGTATCAGCTATCAGGCTCCCTGTGAACACTGATTTTCCTGAGGTTATTACTGTGATTCATTGATGATGACCATAAACTCAAGTTTTGCTCACTTTGCAGGAAAATATGAATGATAATTCATTTTTTAGCCATGTGAAATTTATTTTAAGAATTTTAGAGTATAAATCTAGGACAGTACATCTTCCACACATGTCTTCTCTTTAGGCCACCATCACTGTGTTTCTAGGACATCTTCACTGGTGGGGACAAAGGAACAAGGGTTCATTGACAATGCGAGAAGAGAGATCATATTAGCACAAAAAATGTCCATCCCTTGTGGTCCTCATTCAACATGCTTAGGAGGACCCAGCAGACCATAATGCCAACCCAGTGCTCAGAGGCAAGAAAGAACATTGATGGGAAGAACCTATTTACTTTACAAAATGTTGGAAGCCTTCAGTAGAGAAAGGCCCTGCCCCACTGGGAGGACTATCTGACATAGAGTAGGAAGCTTTAGGGCTAGAGTGGCTTCATTAGATCACAAAGTGAGGAGAGGGGGTATGAGAGCCCATGGAATAAAAGATTCCTGTTGCTACGTCTGCCATCCTCAGGTGCTGCACAGGCGAGAGGTGGTAGATAGTTAAAACACAAATGAGTGAGAACAGACACAAGAATTCACATAGGAAGTTCAAGCACAAGAGTTGGTGACAAGCCAACAAAACCTTAGGTTCCTGAGCTTGGATCCTGTGTTCATATCTTCCCAAATCAGCATGTTAGCAACATTTTGGCTGCTGTATCTCATGCTATCCCCTGAAAGAAATATTATACTGCTTAACAATAGCAATTTGTTCACTAGACCACCTCATGCAACCAGAGCCTAGCTACTGGGCGCCCTAGAGTTCCTAAGGGCACATGGTCAACTGTACCCATGGGAAAATGCCCTGAAGTTGAGGGCCAGGGCCCACACACATCCAAATGCCAGCTGAGGGCATCATCCTCATGATGATGTTATTAATAATCCATTCTAGAGGCTGAAAAGGGATTTGAAAAATTTTAAGGAAGGCATGACAAAGTTCAAGGAAACCTGAAGTGCAAGGTGTGAGATGTGACCCCACATATCTGAATATGAATGTGGTACTTAGTTGGGCCTGGTGGCACAGGCCTGTAATCCCAGTACTTGGGAGATTGAGACAAGAGGATCATAGATTTGAAGCCAGCATCAGCAATTTAGCAAGGCCCCCCAGTGATCAGTAAGACCTTGTTTTGAAATAAAATAAGGCTGGGGTGTATCTTGAAGGTAAAATATCCTTAAATTCAACCCTGGACACACACACACACACACACACACACACACACACACACACACACACACACGTGGTACTGATTGATTACAAAGAAAAGAGATAGGCATGAATTATCCTGGAGCAAAAGTAGACTAGGGAGACTTCCTGAAGAAACCCTGCTCTAGTTATGTCTTGAAGGATGATGTTGCCTTAGGTAGGAAGCTGGAAATAGGAGGAAGAGCACTGCAAGTGAAAAGGACCACGAGTATAACTTAGAGACTGGAAAGCCATGTGCTATTTTTAGGAATCTACATGTAAATCACTGTGGCTGCAAGAGGTCCTGCAGACATTTTTGTTATTTGAAGTGCAGTCTGCAGGAGAATGCCAGAGCCATCAGTACCATTTGGGAGCTTGTTGGAATGTAGAATTTGAGGTATTACTCTAGATTTACTATATTAGAATCTGCCTCTTAACATGATTCCTCTCCTTTATTCATATGAAATGCAGTATTTGGGGATCTCTGAGATTCCTGAAAATGAGAGCGTAATAGCCGGCTGGAGCTAGATGCTAGACTGTGGACTTTATTCTGTAGAGGAAGAGGACCCATTCTTTTGTCGAAGAAGGGATAAGCTCTTGCTGGGCGTGTGGCTCATGCTTGTAATCCCCATGCTTGGGAGGCAGAGACAGGAGGATCACGCTGGCTTAAGAGACCCTGTTTCCAAATAAAATATATTAAAAAAAATAGGTCTGGGAGTGTTGCCTGGAGGTAGAAGGGTTCCATCCCCAGTACCACGAAAACAAAACAAAACAAAACAAAGGATAAACTGATTAATATTCAGCTATTGAGAGATTTGGGCTGTGCCATTGTGAAGAGAATTGTAGAAGGAAAGGCTCTGGGAATGAGATTAACAAGACTCCTGCCAAGGTCCAGGCAAGGCCAGAGGACAGCCTGAATTATGGTGGAAGGATGGAAAGTGGACTCTACTTAACAAGCAGAATTGCCTAATGTGCTGGCGTGAGGGCAAGGCAGAGGAAGAAGACTAGGATGAGATGCAGGAATCTGGTCTAAGTGGTCAGATAACTATGAGAAAGGGGAGGTGGGATGAAAAGATTCTGTGAACGAAGATGATGAATTTAAGATGTGTGAGGGATATCCAACAAGGAATGTCCAGAAGACCTGATATAGAGTAGGCCAGAACTCTGTGGCTCACATTTGGGAGTTCAGCACACAGGCGGTCATTGATGCCAGGGAAGAGGGCAAGTTCTCCATCAAGAAGAGACTGGTGGTTTAGGACAAAGTCTTGGGCAATACTGACAGGTGCTTATATAAAGAAAAGCCTGTGAAGTAGAGTTTAGAGAAATAGCAAAAAATGAGGCAACCAGGCACAGGAACAAAGGGAAGACTTAAAAGAGGTTTTGATATGGCTAAATGCTACAGAGAGTTCAGTGGGGGAAAGAGTGGAAAAAAGTTCTTCACGTTGCTTCATGGACGTTCTAAGAGTGGACACAGGTGTGTCCTGGGGATGGGAAGTGGCACACACGGACCAGGAGGAATGTGAAGGCCAGGGGAGCCAGGGAAGTTTAACCCCAAGACAGTGGCTCTCAAAATGCATCCCTGATCCAGGTGTGGTGGCACACACCTGGAAGCTGAGACAGGAGGGTCACAGGTTCCAGGACAGCCTCAGCAAGTAGTGAGACTCATCAACCTACTGAGACCCTGTTTCAAACTAAAAAATAAAATAGGGCTGGAGTGTAGATTGGAGATAGAATGCTCCTGGTTTCAATCCCCAGTACACCCCTCCCCACCACACACACACACCCTAAATACCATCCTCTCACTAGCAGGATCAGCATCTGATCGGCATATTTCAGGGACTACACATAGCAGGAAAAAAGACAGCTTTAAAATTTCAAAAGCTATTTACTTTTAAAAACTAAAAAAAAATATTTACAGAAGTCTGAACTTTTTGTACAAAATTTTATTGTACAAATCAAAGTCTGTGGTTGAATAAATTTTTATGAAGGAACTCCACCACAGCAAGTAGTGCTTGGATTAAAGGGCAGAACATGGCTAGCACCTCCAGAAGCCACATCACTCCTCCTCTTCTCAACCAGCACAGTGACTTCTAACATCATGGGATAGTTTGCCCGTTAGTTTGTGTGAGTGGAAAAATAAAGAATGTCTCTTGTAGCAAGCTCAATATCACATTGGTTAGTCACCCACGTTGTATTTGGTTTTAATTTGCTCAGTTTCTTTGCATCTAGTATGCCATAGTATTCATATACATCCATTTTTGCATTGAATGGATGTTTCTAGTTTGAGATACTACAAATAGTGTTGAAAATAGCATCTCTGTGCATGTCTTTTGGTAAGCCTATGTCAAAATCACTGGGGCATATATACCCGGAATTCTGGGTCATAGATTTACGCACATATATTCAGCTTAGTAGGGGCTGTCAATTTTCAAAGTGCTCGTACCAACTACAACCAATAAAATATAGGCTAGGTGTCTATCAACAAATGAATGGATTACAAAGTTATGGGATATATACACAGTGGAATTCTACTCAGCTGTAAAGAAGAACAAAATTATGTCATTTTCAGGAAAGTGAATGGATCTAGAGAATATTATGATAAGTGAAATTAGGCAGTCACAAAAAGTGAAAGGTTGGATGTTTTCCTTCCTATGTGGAAGCCAGAGAGAAACTGGGATGCAGGAGGGACTCCACACAAGGAGGAAAATCCTAAGTGAAGTGAGGTCAAGATTTAACTGAAGGAGGTAGAAGTGGAGAAGAAGACTTGAAGAGGGAAACACCTTAGTGGACATGATGTACATGGACATGGTATACAATTTATCAAAGACAGTCACTGTGCTGAACATGGGAAGTGGAGAAGGAGAGGGAATCGGGTGGGCACTAGAGGAGGGCTTATTGAATGCTGTGTGTATGTATGCCTTTAGCACCCTTAATGACATCAAGATGTATGATTACAATGCAACAAAAAATATGGGCATTCTAGTATCTCTGTATACCCACCAACACTTAGAACTGTCTCAAATAGTCATGTTGGTGTGTGTGCACTGGTTTTGCTTTTCCCTGATGATGTGTGAGTTGGTCACCTTTTCTTATTTTTATTGACCACTTTCATGTCCTCTTTGAAATTTCTGTTCAAAGTCTTTTGCCTGGTACCTATTGGACTGTCTGCCTTTTTTCATACAAGGCCTGAGTTTTTGAATTTCAAAACTCCTAACCTTCTATAAATTAGGGTATGTAATTTATAGCTAGAGAAAATGTACCAAAGGATAGTAGAAGAGACAAGCTACCTAACTGAGGCTTTGCTTTCTGAAGGGAAGGCTAACTAGTAATCCAACGTAAGAATAACAATGACTACACTAATTGATGGCAAAGGCTACAGTTTAGTATATATCTACTCACCGGGGCATGGTGGTGCATGCCTGTAATCCTAGCACTTGGAGGCTAAGGCCGGCAAACCTCAGCCGACTCTACAAACCTTAGTGAGACTCTATTTTAAAATGAAATGGGGCTGGGTATATAGCTCAGAGGCAAAAAAAATCCCTGGGCTCAATCTCCAGTAAAACACACACATACATACACATTTGTGATATGTGTGTATATATATTCTATGAGATGCCATGCTACTTTTTGAGAAAAACATCCTAATGCTATGAAAAATGCAGGGGGAAAAGTTGGTGGTTAGGAAAGATGAGAGCAATTATTTATTTCTGGCAAAACTGAGAGTGACATTAATGGACATGCACAAAAAGAGAATATAGGATTATTTAAATCTCCATGTCACTTTAAAAAACTGCTACCATTGAGAAAAACAGATAAACAGTACAATTTAAGTTTTAAAGTAATGAATCAACCCATGTTGTGCCCAATTTACTAATTATCTTCTTGCATCATAGCTTAATTGCTCCCTAATGAATTACATGCCATTTTCAAATATTGATTAATTATATTAAAAAATTCATAATTTTCTGACTTCTTTGTCTAGATTGGTTTAGATACAGAGTCCAGTTACACATTCTGGGTGGGGCACCCTCAAAATCTAATAAGGACATTGTTAATGAAACTATTACACAATCCATGCTAATTCTGGGAAGAGATGCAGGAAAGAATTACGAACAGAGGGAGTAAAAAACAAATCCTAACGTTTATATGTTTATTCGTCTATTTTTGAAGTTAAAGGATAAGAAAGAGAAAACCTTGCTTGATAACCTTGAAATATCTACCTCACTGTCCTGGGATAGCATCAGTTTCCACACTGCTTTGTGTTTATAGGTATATAAATGCATTTGTAAATGCAAAACTGCATTCCTTGTTGTAAAAATAAAGTATTTTAAAAACTGAATAAACCTTTTGTTTTAGGAACTGGTCTGTCTTTAACCTGTCTGAGTTGTCTACATCTAGTTTGCATGGGACTTACTTAGGTTTATTTGTCTTTATTGACCTAACGTGGGTACCATTTTTTTTCCCTCCAATTAGATTACCAGCACTCTGGAGGGTGAGGACCAGATAGCATCCACTCTCCAACTTCTTGAAATGGAGACTGAGCCCCTTAGGAACACCCACCTGACTGTAGGCCACCGGCACACTCCACCCCCGCTTGGCCCTCACTGTCACATGGCATATAAATCACTCAGTCCCTGTTTCTGACTATATAGTTGGTTGATTGATGACATTCACCTAATATTTTTTCATTGGTAGCATCAGGTTAGAATATATTAGATTTCTGGAGAGAAAAATAGTTCTTAAAACTGTATTCTCCTTTCATCTCTTCTCCCCTCCCCTTTTCTCTCCTCCTCTCTTCCTCCTCCTCCTCCTCCTCGTCGTCCTCCTCCTCCTCCTCCTCCTCCTCTCCTCCTCCTCCTCCTCTCTTCCTCCTCCTCCTCCTCCTCGTCCTCCTCCTCCTCCTCCACCTCCTCCTCCACCTCCTCCTCATCTTCCTCGTCCTCGTCCTCGTCCTCGTCCTCCTCCTCCTCCTCCTCCTCCTCCTCCTCTCCTCCTCCTCCTCCTCCTCCTCCTCCTCCTCCTCCTCCTCTCCTCCTCCTCCTCGTCCTCCTCGTCCTCCTCGTCCTCCTCGTACTCGTCCTCGTCCTCCTCCTCCTCCTCCTCCTCCTCGTCCTCCTCCACCTCCTCGTCCTCCTCCACCTCCTCCTCCTCGTCCTCCTCTTCCTCCTCCTCCTCCTCCTCCTCGTCCTATAAATTTTTAAATTTAAAAATTTAAAATAGGGTTTTACTACGTTGCTGAGGATCTCATCTCAGGCTGACCTCAAACCTGTGATCCTCCTGTCTCAGCCTCCCAAGAACTGAGATTACAGGTGGGCACAATTGCACCCAGGTTCTTTCATCCTTTTTGACATCACTGTCTGTTCTTCTTTCCCAGAGGTGGAACCAGTGCTCAGTTCCACCTTTGAGTTCTGAAGACTTTGATCTGAATCTTTCCTCTGCCAATCACTTAGCAGGAAAGTGACCTGGGACTTGTCATTCAAAGAAACTGAGCCTGAACAAGGGTAGTACACATTGGAGAAGATGTAAGCTAGTTGATATATGTAGAACACTTGGCACAGTGTTTATAATATGGTAAACACTGAAAATATATAGCAATGCTCAGAATCTTGAAGATCAAAGGTAAAACTAGGAGCAGCGGTACACACCTATAATCCCAGCAACTCAGGAGGCTGAGCCTCAGCCACTTAGGAAGAATTTGTCTCAAAGAAAATTATAAGAGGGATTAGAATGTAGCTCGGTGATAGAGCTTCCTGGGATTCCATCCCCAGTATTGGAGGAAAAATGATGGAAGAGAGCTGAAGGAACCTGTGAAGAAAATTTGAAGTCTAAAGACACGAAATGACTTTTAATGTAATGGAGTTTGTGAATAGCAGCAGGAGAAATAGAATCAACATTTTCCAATTTTTGGACAAAAGCCCTTTCCATCTCTGCAGTTACTTTTGCATGTAATATGACTGAGGTCTTCCACAGTTAGAAGCAGCACCCAAAGTCCATTCTCTGAAGAAGGTTCATCAGAGCAGTTAAGTACTGTGTTAGAACACAGCCTCCTGTGAGAAATCCAAGAGATAGGGCTTGCTGAGAAGAGGTGCCTGTTTCCGCAGACCCCAGACCGAAGGGAGCCAAATATTAGAAACAAGATTATTTAAGTAGTTGTTTATGAAGGTGATTAATTAAATTCATGAAAATATCAATTTCACCATCAGATAATAAGAAGTTACCTTTTGTGAAATGCATATTTTTTTTTCTGCTGTGAATTTGATTTTTAAAGATTTTTCTAAACTGGGCATGGTGACACATACCTGGAATCCCAATACTCGGGAGGCTGAGACAGAGAGATCTCAGGTTTGAGGCTAGCTTTAGCAACTTTGTAAGACCATGTTTCATATTTTAAAAAATCAGGACTAGGGGGTGTATCTCAGAGGTATAATGCCTCTGGGTTCAATCTCTAGCACCAAAAACATTTTTTTTCTGGAGACACTCCACTGTACTCATTTTTTTTTACATTGTTTTCCCCACAGGATCAACTGAATTATATCCCAACCCCTGGTAAAACAAAGTTGACATTTTTTCTAGTCCCTGCTGTCCTAGCAGAATAGTACATGCAACGCTTATGCATTTAGCTATAATTAAATTCTGGAGACTCTAGCTAGCACTCTAGGTTAGGAGATTGTTTATAATGTGTGCTAAATTGTCAGAAACAATGTGACTGAAGACACACTTATTACTTAATAGTAAGATGAACCACAGTTAAATATTTGACTGGTACTTTTTAAATTTGCGGTACTGGGGATTAAACCCAGGGCCATTCTACCTCTGAAGCTACACCCCCAGTCCTATTTTTTATTCTTTATTTTGAAACAGGGTCTCACTGAGTTGCAGAGGGCTTCACTAAGTAGCTGAGGCTGGCTGCAAACCTCGATCCTCCAGTCTCAGCCTCTTGAATGCTGGGATTGCAAGCGTGCGCCACCACTGACTGGTACTTCTTAGATCACCCACATAAACCTTTTAGAAAATTGCTGTCTATAGAAAAGTGCTGTGTATACTAAGAAAAACAATTAATTTCTACAAATTATCATCTATTACTGGTGCACATATTTATTAGCACCTGAAATATCTATTAAAATACAGGTTAAAATAAACTATTTTCTTTCTTTCATAGATACCGAATTAATGCAAGTTATCCATGTGCCCTCTGTTCTTAAAAGCTTGTGGACCGATTTCCAAATATGTACCTAGGGTACATATTTTGCTTATGTAAAATTATTTGAAAAAGTCACTTAAAATAGCACTTTCTGTGCAGCGGACGCTGTTCGGAACACTTTACAAGCATAAGCTCATAGTGTGCTCATCACAGCTTCTTGGGATCAGTGGCATTGAGCCTAACCTCTCTCTTCCCACTTCTCGTCAGTGCAGTGGCATTATTTTAGACTCTGGGATCTGAGCTTGATCTCAGGAAGAGGGGAGAACATTAAAATACCATTCAGTTTCAAAAAACAAACAGAATAGTATCTTAGAACAGAAATTAAGATATATGGACAGATGATGGCAGGTTTCTTATGCATTCAAGTTCACATTTACACTTGCCAAAGACAGGATTTCCCCCTCTTTATTCCCACTATATTACCTATTAAGCTACTGAACAATGACTCATGAAGGACCCCTGAGTACCTGGCTCTGGCACTGGATGGATGTGAGAACCTGGTCTTGTATGTAAGACCTTCTGAGAGTCCAATTGCAGTATTCATGTGACAAAGAAGTAACACTTTTCCTATGAAAAGAATATCATTGTTTTGATGTTTAGATTCTCATACTTTAAGAGTAATCCTTTGGCATTTTTGAAACTTCTGGGAGAAAACCAAAAGTTAATAGAACTTGTGAAAAGAAGCAAAGTTTTCTTCCTTGTGCCACTTCACTGTTATTTATTAATCTATTCTTATTAAGTGTTAACTTGCAAAATTAACAATCCAGTGTATTAATGGGAAAGGGAACCAAACGGTTGAAAACTGAACATTCAAACTGTGAGTGGAAAATTTTTTATTGGAATCATTAACTAGCAATGAAAACTACTATTGTACCAGCCTTTACTTTTACTAGATTTACTTCTGCCTTTTTTTTGGGGGTAGGGCTATTTTGGAAAACTCAGATTTGAGCTAAACTCAGGTTCTTTTAACTCTAAACTATTCTTATTCAATCTCCTTTTATGTACCTCAGTTTCTATACTCATAAAGAGAACTGCCTTCTCTGTTACTCACTAAGCCACTACCGTCAGTCAGTAGTATGTATACATCTCTAAGCTCAGAAGCCACCTCCAAGACTCCATCTATGCATGCTTGTTATTCCAGGAAGTAAGCCGAGACTCAGAACATTTATGTTTCAATTTGGATTCTTCATAAATAGACCCAGAGATGAAGACTTATGTAAAAGTGATTTAATTGGAATCTTTCACAGAAATACCTGGTAGGGGAGTAAAGAAATGGGACCAGGAAGGGAAGGAGAATGTGGGAGGCTATAAAGGCCCTCAGAGGATAGCTTTGGCTCAATTACACCAGGAAAGTATGTAGACAGTGTAGGTCTTCAGGGAAGCGTTCTGTCCAATTTCAAGAGAAAATTAAGCCCTAGGTCCTGAAAGCATCCATGTATAAATTAATTTCTCTCCTATAGAGCTAGAATAATATCATTTGTGTACCATCCTTGAGAGAGTCAAGAAAATCATCAGTCAAATAATGTTCTGTGTCTTGTGGTTCTAAAAAGGAACCCTGGCTGAGAAAGACTGCTGGGATGTCGGAACCAGGGAAGCTCAGGAACCCATCTTTTCATATTCCCATTTTTATCGGTTGTTTGTTAAAGACTGCCACCACTGCGAGGCACACATTTTTAAGCCCATAAGGTTCTCCCTGCTAGCAGGATAGGAGAGGGTTCACAGCTGAAGGGCAGTGGTCTGACAAAAGGACCAGCAGCTGACAACTGGGGTGAGAGCACTGTGGAAGCCAGAGGGTATGAACATGGTGAAGGTCCAAGGCATAGAAACAGGACACAGATGCTCCTGTCTGCCTCCTGCCACACGATCTACTCATGCTCTGTGTTAACCATCCTGGATTGATTATTTTCAGGATGGGGTAGGTTCACAGTTTCTGGAAAAATAAATTAAACAGACCTTTGAGAAAATAAATGCAATGAGCTCTAACCCTTTCCAGGATATTGATTGCTTTACTTTCCTGTCCAACCAGATCTAGAGCACCCCCTTTCTTGGCCTGCCTTCTGCAGATCTCTTGGCTTGTCTGGTAAGGGGTCCACATACTCACACCTGTGGGGGCTAGGACCCAATTACTCTGCCTTTGCGATAAATGCTTATTTGTGGTTGAAACTGGGCAAAAGACAAGGAGATGCCTGAGAGGGTCCTCAGAGTTCCAAATAGTCCTCTTCCTGGCCTGATAAGTAGCAGCAACTCTATCTTCTCATTACAATCAGGATCATTTCTGCTGGCAGTCTGGCAATTCCTCACTTTGTCTATGGATGCCAAGGACCCCACATGACTTGAAAGTTATAGGTTTAGGTTTGGTGGAGGCCTTATTTCTCCTGATGGGTGTATTATCTTCTTGACCTCTCAGCCAGGAACCTTGGCTTCTAGCCACACCACGCTGAATATTACAGAGATGGAGGCATAAAGTGCCCAAGAAATTACTAGATATGAGTGGCACCTGAAACCAATCCGAGTAAACTGATAAAATGATCTGGGAATAAATCTTGAAAGAAAAAATATTTGGTCTCAAGTCACAGGTGAAGTTCTTTCTCATCATTTGTCATACTGTAGCATTTAAAGGATAATTGTCACCTTATTTACCTCCAATTCTGGGATCCCTATTGCCGTCCAATTAGCATATGATCCAACATTAGAATCTTATCCTGACTGTCGCTCCTACAGACACCTCTGGTAGCAGCTGTCTTAGCCTGGATTTTCCAGAAGCGGAAGCTGAGGTAGAACCACACAAAAGTGATGTATTAGGAATTGTTTCTAGGAAGAAAAAAAAAACTGGTAAGGGAGTGGGGACATGTGACGAGAAAGGGAGAGAGTCCAATAGAGGGTAAAATATTAAGCAAAGCTTTTAGTCCTCAGAGGACCTCAGGAAACAGTGTAGGTCATAGTTGGAAGTGTCCTGATTAAGGGCAAGGGAGTTGAAATATTATCCTGTCACAACCAGTCAATGTTTAAGAGCTGGACCTGAGGTGACATGAATCCTGGCACTTCTGCCTCTCTGTGCATATAGACAAAAGAGAATGCTGGCAGCCAGGGCAGCCCTCCAACCAGGAGATGCAGGTTCTGGCTGTGAGCAGCACATTAGAAGCTGTTGTTCATGGGCATCCTAAAGAGATCAGGCGGGTGTGGGTGAAGCTCTGACAGTGTCTGCTCCATCCTCTGTTTAGAAGCATTTATTAAGCATTTATTAAAAGATTCATACACTAGGTAGCTTTCCTATAGAAAATGGGATATAATTGCCAGCTTCTCATGTATTTGTAGGTATACTATTTATATTATTATTAGATCTGACTACCATACAATAAATTTAGAAATGTATCAGTTTTTTTTTTTACTAATTACAAAATTTGTCTCAGTGAGCACAATACATAAAATCATGGTGGGTGGAGTAAGAACAGATTTGTCCCTTATTTGTTTCTTGGAGAGTTGATGAGTGAAAATAATACTCCAATAAGGCTAGATAAAGGGGGCTGGTCACACTCTTCAGGTCTACTTTTATTATCTAGGTAGCTTGGTCTTTAATAATTTGATAGGTATGGCATTTCTCTTTGGGAATGATAAATTGTTGTGTTTCAAATAAGGCATTTAAATGATCTTTTTTGTTATGTGAAAACTGTCTAGGCTATCAAAAAGAATGTTCCATACATCTTAAGTTTAAATATAAATAGTATGTTTTCTTCTGAAAAGGTGAAAGGAAGACATTTCAGCCTATTAGTTTGAATGAAAATTTTATATATAAAGAAGTCATTATTGCATACGAGAAGTATGCAGTGTTGTTTTTCTGGATTACATGTATCTGACCATCTCATTGCTCCTGGCACAAATGAATGCACAATGGTTGGGATGTTCGTGATTGGATGTCATTTTGTACCAATCCACCTCTTTCATTCTATTCTATTTTGATAATTAAATGAGCTCTGGGACAGGGATTCCAAATATTGTATCCTCATGCTGGATAAAGGAGGTTTTCTCTCTGAGCTGGCTCAGTGAGTGGTCCCTTTGGTTGAAGCAGAACCATCTGCTGCTTCTGTTTTGATTTTCACAGTCGGATGTACACCTTCCTATCTCACTATAATCTATGCAATGTTTTCTTAATAAAATAATACCATATTTATTTAATGGAAATTCAGAAGATAACAGGTAAATGGCCAGCCTATGATCAAAAGAGGGGTTTTTATTTGGTTTAAAGCTCCTTTCCTTGTTGATAACTCAGATGATTAATTTATTTATAAAGAAATGTAATTAAATGGATTCTTGGCTAATTCAGAAGCAGAGAGTAGAAATTACAAATTATTATTTTTTAAAAAAAGTTATCTCATATTATCCCAATTCTCTTCTACTTTCAGCTCATGTATTTAGGAACTCCAGGAAGACTTGCCCACATCGATGAAGAGTATGAGAAAAATCACATAAAAAATTTATTCTGCGGGAATACTCAGCTGAATATTTGAGATTTTGTTCTCTCTCCCTGAGTCTTCTAGTTTTATTGGCATTATCTAGATTTGTAGTTTAATTTACATGGGAAAACTCACCCTTCAAAATAGTTTCTTCTCACTCTATTCCTGGGATTTTCTAGCCCTTTCCTTCCCAGTGACTCTGATCGTTCTCAGAAATTCCCATGTACCAAGTAAACATGAAGTTATTCTTAGTATATTATATTAACAGTTATCATCATGGGAGAAGAATAATTTTAATATTAATAAAAATTATTTCCACTCACTGCTGGAATAAATTAGTTTATTTTAAAAAGTTGGTTCAATGATATTTATAGAATGTTAACTTTTTTTTTAAATAGGCAACTCTGTGTGGAGTCAGGAAGCTTTTGGCATCCTTGCTTATCCTTCACAATAGAACCCTAAAATTATTCTGCACATCAGATGGAAATCCAACCTCATAAACTGGAATAAGAACTCCTAGTGCTGGCGCTCTATTATACATTGCTGAGTCAAAACACTTAAAAAGAATTAAATAAAATCTTCATAAGACTCCTCCAAGGTAGGTAAATGCTTTCTTGCTTATTTCTTTAGAGACCATAGTTCAGGTTACTTGCCAAAGCTAAAAGGTCATTATTGCTGATGCCAAGAGCACCAAGAATCTTCTGGTTGCTAATCCGGTTCTTAGATGATTATAGTTCAAGCTTGATATCAACTGTGCCTAGTTTTGCATTTGTTTCAAATTAACATTGAAAATTTTTACTATTTAAATTATTTTATAGTTAATGGAATTATACAGTTGGAAAGGTCCTTGGAAATGATCCCGTCCAAATCCGTATTTTATTACTGCCAAAATCTGAAGCTCAAGGATGTTCAGTTCTGCCTGGGCTCTCAGTCTTCTCACTGGTAGACTGGAGTGCAAAGATCTCATGGCCACAGCTTAACACAGAAACCTTCCGGTAGTTCAATAGATTTCCCAAGAGATAGACTTGAGTCTGCAGAGTAGTGAGTAATGATGGAAAAGAAGAGAAAATATGTTCTAGAAGAAGAAAAGATTTGGGGGTTTTGTGTTGTATTGTCTTGTTTTGCTTCTGAATGAGCTTCTTCTTGCACAGAATGACACCATGCCTAAGGAAGCCCATGTTCTATTTCTTAGAAAAATTCCTTGGCGTAGAGCCATCACCACAGGCCTTCTTAGACACCCAAAATGGGCAAAGAATACTTGCTTGAAAGAATACTTTTAATATTTCCCTGGAAATGTCAAGGGTGGTAGGAGGTAAAGGAAAAGGGAGAGGTTGTGAAGGGGAAAATATGAGTGCAGATGTAAATCAGGGGCAGATGCCACATAAAGATGAGTTCTGGATTTCCAAATATGGATTCCATATAATGCTGGAGCTATCTGTCTTTTCTGAACCAAAACAACACTAAACTGTTTCTCCATCTTTTTAGTAATGATATTTCAAATAGCTCCCAAGCATCCCTTGAACTTCACTGCTCATATCCAATTGTCTTGAAAGATCTAGTTTGATACTTACTATATAGCTTCAAGGTAACATTTTCGAGACTAAACTAATCCTCTCCAAAACTTGACCTTGTCTGTGTCTTTCTTTTTTTCTTTTTTCTTTTTTCTTTTTTGCGGTACTATTGAACCCTGAGGCATTTTACCTTCGAGCTACACCTCCAGCCTTATTTTTAATTCTTGATATTTGAAACAAGGTCTCACTAAGTTGCAGATGGCCTCACTAAGTAGCTGAGGCTGGCTGTGAACATGGGATCCTCCTGTCTCAGCCTCCTAAGTACTAGGATTACAAGCATGCACCACATAGCCCGGTTTTGTGTGTGTCTTACTTAATCTGGTAAATGGCAACTCTTTTATTCTAATTACTTAGGCCAGAAATCTTTCAGTCATCTTTAAATCCACTCCTTCTCTCACAGCTCACAGCCACATTGTCACCGAATCCTCAGACCCGTGTCTTCATCCTTGTAGGATCTTGAGTATTTATCTGGTTTACCTTGATTTCTTCAGATCATAACTACCCTCTATTCCTTTACTATGAAAACTGAGAAGAGGAGTGGCCCTAATGAATTATGTATTTGCCAAGCAGTTCTTTCTTGCTCACAGTATTTGCAGAGCATAGTTGCCTCCTCCTGAAGAGCAGAGCCAATTACAATTGCCAAGATGATGTTGATTTTCCTTGAATGCTGGACCCTTTTTACAAGCAGCCCAAAGTAAAAGGGTGGTAATCAGGGCTCACAATTTTAAAAGATTTTTACAGTGTACCCTGGTAGAAATGTCTAGTGTCTCTAAATTTGCAGGACTAGAATTAGAGGGATAAGGAAACAAACCCTCCAATGAGTCATCAATGATGATAATTGAAGAGAACTACTCTTACTTTTATCCTTTGGTCCCCACACCCTTTTATTCAATGTATTGGGGGAAATTATGGCTATATGTAGCATGTACCGCTACATTCAGAATGACAATCTCAAACTTAGAATATTTTCTTCAAAATTGAGGCTCAGTCATGCCTTCAAATAGTTCTCCTAAGCTTCTATTTTTTGTGGATGGAGTAACATGTACCATATTTACCCTCCTCCTTGAAACAAACAAAACTACCTGACAAAATACTTCAAACAGTAATCTTCAAGACATTGATACCAAGCAACAAAGGAAAGTGATTCCTGAGAAAAAGAAAATAAACGTGATGATCCATATCAGTCTCTCAGTTTACTGCTTTGAGAGTTTTCATGGCATGGTACATGGATAGACAGCAGGAAAATAGTAATGCAAACATCCTGAGTTGATATGATAAGGCAACAGCCAATGCAAATCATGGCAGCTAGAATCTACAGGATAAATGACCCATCAGGAGAGAGTTTCACAGAGATACCACCTTGGAGACTATAAAGGGTCCTCTGAGAATCAGTGAAAGTATTCAGAAGTGTACATATATACTGGAAAAATTATCATACCAAATGAGTAGAGAGAATAATAACTGGTACTCACATGGGGATTGAAATAATGCCCATATACCTGAACAAAACTGGAAAAAAATTCTAATTCTCAATGAAGTAAGTAGAATATTCAGGAAGTTTTTATCTTAGTACTGCAGAATAATTAGTCCTACTTTAAGCAATTCTCTGGGCCTTCTAATAAGTCATAAAAGTAAAACCTGAAAAGATCAAGTGTTTTCTAAGTAACTTAACTGCAACCCTAAACAAAGTTCAAGACTTACAGAAATTCAAAACTATCTAGCACCTAACTATATAAAATTCATAATATCTAACACCCAAAGATTTCCAAGCATAAAAAGAGATAAGAAAGTATCACCCATATTGAGGAGAAAAGTTCAGTAAATTGAACCTCAGAGCTGACAGAGACATTATAATTAGCAGTGATAACTATAAATAGTTATCACTATATCCCACACAGACGTGAGACATGTTAAAGTCTAAATCAAACTTTTGGATATAAAAACTTTAGTGTCTTAGAAAAGGTAATCTGAACAAGATTTACAGACATTAATACATTGTAAGAAAAAATATCAATGAACTTGAAGGCATATAAATTAAAACTATCCAAAAAATGAAAAAATAGAGATAATCTCTGAATTATGGAACAAATTTGACATATTATGATGTGAGTAACTTGACTCTTCAGATAATGGGGATAGGGCAGAAATATTTGAAGAAATCATGGCCTCATCCTATGCAAAGTTAATAAGGATTACCCAAACCCATAGATTCAAGAAATTTCAGTAAATTGCAAGCAAAAGAAACAGGAGAAGAATACCACCAAGACACATCATAATAAAATTGCTCAAAACCAGCAATAAATAATAAAATCATAAGAAGCAGCTACTAGAAAAAAAGACATGTTACAGAGGAAGAGAGCTAGGAATGACAACAGATTTTTTATTAGCGACAATGCAAGCAAGAAGATAGCGAAGCAACATATTTAAATTACTGAATGAAAATATAAACTGTCAACCTAAAATTCTCTGGCTGACAAAAGTATTGTTCAAAACAAAGGCAAAATAAGATGTTACAGGCATACAAATGCTAAAGGAATTCATCACCAGAAGATCTACACTACAAAAAATGTTAAGTTAAATATTTTCAACAAGAAGGTATGTTGTAACATACTTAAAAAACTAGGTCTACACAAAGGAATAAGAAGTCTCAGAAAATGTAACTATATTGTAAATATATGACATCTAAATTTTTATTTAAATATTTCTAAAGACCATAGATTGTTTAATAAAAAATAATATCTTGGGGGTTTTGGTGTATGTGTAGTATTGGGGATTAAACCCAGGGTCATTCTACACTTACAGCTGTTTTACTTTTTGTTTTGAAACAAGGTCTCACTAAGTTGCTGAGGTTGGCCTCAAACTTGTAATCTTCCTGTCTCAGTCTCACAAGTACTGGAATTACAGGTGAATGTGACCACTCACAGCTATTGTGAGATTTATAATACATGTAAAAAATGATATTCATAATAGCTACAACATAAAGGCTATAAAAGTAGAAATAGATATATATTATTATAAGGCTCTTTTGGTTATTATTATTATTTATTATTATTATTATTATTTGGTGGTACTGGTGTTCCTGGAAACCCTTCTACCTCCGGGCTACACTCCCAGACCTATTTTGATACTTTTAAATTTTATTTGGAAATAGGGTCTCTTAAGCTAGCGCGGCTGGCTTTGAACCTGCGTGATCCTCCTGTCTCCGCCTCCCAAGCTCAGGGATTACAAGCGTGCGCCACCACGCCCGACGAGGCTCTTATAATAAATATGATATAGTATGATGTCATTTGAAAGTAAGTTCTGATAACTTATAGGTATATATTATACATTCTAAGGTAACTACTAAAATAACATATTTTAAAGAGCCAAAGAAATGAAGTCATAAGAAATAGTAATCCAAAAGAAAGTGGACAAAAAGAAAAAGAAAAAAACAGATTGGACAAAACTTTTAGAGTGATAATCTCAATCCCAAAGAAAATAAGAATCACATTAAATGTAAATGCCAAATTCAGGCCTAGGTAGGGCCAAGATTTTCAAGTAAGTGCTTGACCAGGTGAAACAGAATCACATGTTAGCCACCATTGTTATACCAGTGACTCTTTCTTAGTGACAAGAGGTGAATTTTCCTTCTTGGTAGCTGATGAAGGATGAACATAGATTAAGCATGATTTGAGTGAACCCACAATATGGACTGCTTCAGTATTGTATCCCCACTCAGCAATGGTCTTGAAATAAATAATTATTCCTCCTTTTACTCAATTTGTGTGAAAGATAGGTAGCTCAATAGTATGTGGGGGTAGAGGAAAATAGCCTGGCCTATTTATCACAGTCAGGATGAAAAAAATATTAGAGAGATCAGCAACCAGGAGGATTTGTAAGAGGTGTGTCTCAATCAATATTGTCACTGCTGTAATCTAAAACAACTGACCACACAACTTAAGGGAAGGAAGATTTATTTGATCACAGTTTTTGGAGATTCCAGCATTCAGTTTATGCCAGGCCAGGTCTGCAGAGCTCAGGGCATAGTAATTAGGGAGAGAGAGAGAGAGAGAGAGAGAGAGAGAGAGAGAGAGAGAGAGAGAAAAGAGAAAGAATACACATCATGGAGGCTAGAAGCAAGAGGGCAAACAAGGAAGAGGATTCAAAGACAAAAGCACAATCCCTATGACCAAACCTTCCAGAGACCCATCTTCTCTAGCCACACCTCACCTGCCCAGGTTACCACTCAGTAAATCCATCACAATGGATTTATTCACTGATGAGATTACAACTTCCAAGACTTAATTATGTCAACTCTGAATATGATGTGTACATGAGGTCTTCAGGGAACATTCTATATCTAACCATAACAAATTGTGTGGACAGGTGGAAAGGGTTATGCATGACTTATGGAAATGATGTAAACAAAAAAGTAGATAAAACAACTCAGTCGATTGACTTCAAAATGTCTCTGTAATTGGCCACCCCAAACTGGAAGAATGGGTATATAAATGGAGTAGCCATAGAAGCAGAGGTAGAAAGAGCCTCTGATTAAGTTCTAACTTTCACTCACCAAGCTACTGTCTCTGCCGAATGTCTAATCTGAGAGCAACAGAGACCATTGCAGTGTTTGATATACCTCCAGTACTCTAGGAGACCAATCAGGTACTTGGTGACAATTTGATTACTTTGGGCCTGCTCACTCTAGAGAGTAAAGTGATCTATCTTTACTATATTGACATATATTTAAGCTCTAAATTTCTTACCTTGCCCGCCTCAGCCATTACTGTTATCTGTTAGCTTCAAGAATGATTTAGCATCAAACACAGGATCCTGAAAAATATCTCATTAGACTAAGGACTCTGCTTTTCACCTAAGAAAGTACAAAGCTGGGAAGATAACTATGGAATACACAATTACTATCCCATGGTACAGACTCAGAAGACTACCACCTATGAGAGCTATGGGACAAACTCTGTGTTTTTAACATCTTATTGAGGTATCATTGATATGCAATAAACTGTACATCTAAAGAATGAAATTTTAAACCAGATGTGATGGTAGCATACACCTATAATTCCAGTACTTGGGAAGCTGAGACAGAAAGACTGCAGGTTTGAGGACAATCTTAGCAATTTAGCGAGGCCCTCAGAAACTTAGTGAGACACTGCTTCAAGATAAAAGATAAACTAGAGGGGGGAGTCTAGCTCAAAGGTAGAAAGGTCCTGAGTTCAGTCCCCAGTACTGAAGGAAATAAGTAAATAAGTAAATGTGCAATTTTTTAAGTTAGGCATATTTATATAGCCATAAAACTTAATCATAATCAGCATCATCATATGAAAGATATTAACACAATCACATCTGGAAGTTTCCTCAGGCCGCTTTGTATCCCTCTGCCTTTCATACAACTATGGATCTGCATTCTGTCAATGAAGACATTGTCTTAGTCAGACTTTTATACAAATGGAGTCTCACTGTATATATTCTTTTCTGTCTGACTTTTCATACACTGAATAAATACTTTTAGGTTTATCCATGTTATTTCTTGCACCAGTACTCATTCTCTCTATGAATATATTTTTATGAATATCATTCTGAATATTATGTGTGGATGAATCCCATGCAACACTCCATTCCTCACTTTATCCACTCACCTGAAGGCCATCTCAGTTATTTGCAACTTTCTTTCTTTTACTAGTCTCTTAAGGTAGAAGTTCGGGTGACTAATTGAGTCCTAGCTTCTTTTCGAGCATAGCAGTTTAGAGCTATAAATCTCACTCAAATTACGGCACTGGTGGCATCTCACTAATAGAATGATGTACTGTGCTTTGTAAATTTGGAGGTTAAATTCCTTGGTGAAAAATCAGAGTTTATCTGCCATTTCTCCAATGCTCCTGTGTAGGACTATACCAAGCAATGAAATGGCATTAATGTGTGTTGACTTACCATAGTTCAGACACTCTGGCTCCTCCTACTTGTTTTGTGAACTGTCTATTAGATAGCTTAGTTTAGAAGTTCAGATTTTTTTAGATAGGCCGTATCCTTGCTGGTTCTAAGATTTCAGAATCCTGTTTCATTGTGGGTCTAGCTTTTGTCATTTTGCCTTCTGTAAAATTCCTTACACATCGTTGGTGGTGAGCGCATGGGCCTCGACAAATTCTTCTGGCATCTCAACTCCAGCACCAATGATACCTAGCTTTCCTGCTCCTCTTTTACTCCTTGCAGGGAAGTGTCCTCTGTGCAAAAAGTCTCCTGCTCTCCTTTGCTCAGGCTGAGCTCCTCTCACTGCTGAGCATGTCTTCAGTAGCCAGATTCTTAGCTCGTTAGTCCTGTTTCATGTAAAAGGAAAGAGCTTAAAGCTATCATTTGTTGGAGGATTGAAAAGGTGTGCAATCTAATCCTGGTAGTAAACAAGCAATATTTTTTTAGATGAGGATGAATATGTTGAATAAAGCATAAATGATTTCCACAATATCCAGAAATGTCAGTGATACCTAGCACTCGTGAGAGGACTCATCATTGAAGGCTATACAAAATCATAAACATGCAGCATTGGTGGTGAGAACTTATTCCAAATGAGGACCTCAAGATCTATCTGTGCTGAGCATGGTGGCACATGCCTATTATACCAGTACGGAAGGCTGAGACAGGAGGATTGCAGGTTCGAGGCCAGACTTAACAACTTAGACCTTGTTTCAAAATAAAAAGTAAAATAGGGTTGGGGGTGTAGCTCAGTGGTAGAACACTCCTGGGTCCTATCTCCAGTAACAAAAAAAAAAAAAGTTTACTTGTGTTTGGACATGGAAATGGATTAGCTTTCGCAGACTCTTGATTTATGGCATAAATGTGAAAGTGATTATATTTCTGGAAGATTTGAATGATACTTTATAAGAAATTAAGGGTTAATTAAGATATTTAGTATGAGAAGTTGAGCATATGTTTACCAAGTGGCAATACTCAAAAACAATTATCAAATTCTATAAAAATGTACTGTTTCACCCACCATTTCTTCTAAAGTTTTCAGGGGATTTAAAATGATTTCCTATATTAAGTTGGTATAATATTAAATTATTTTTATAGAGTAATCAGCTTGGCATCATATCTATTTCAATGTACCAGTTAGCATTCAATACTTTAAAATAGGAATTTAAAAATAAAAGTAAAAAATTAAAATTTAAAAAGCTAAACAAATTGAAAACAGAGCACAGAAAACTAGAATTCTTTCTTCATTAATTCTCACTTTACTCCTAAAGGAATGAAAAAGCTCTTTAGTTAGATGAATGTGTCTTGCATACAGCTGTGAAAATTTTTACACATCAGAAGAAATCAGCAACAAGTACTGCTGGCAGAAGAAAAAACAAGGTCACTGTTAAGTGGGGCTTCTAGGAAATACACCCCAATGCTCCATAGGAGAAGGAGTGAGCACAGAGCGTGGATCCCAAATACACCATTTTGGTGAATCTTTATGAACAATTTGCCCATACATACAAAATGATTAGCTGTTCTGCATCTGTGAATTCATTGATGCTAAAACAGATGAAAGGTAAATATGGCTATGTTGACAAATGGCTTGGTTATCAAATTCTGTTTGAAACAAAAGAACTCTTTTTTTTTTAAGGAAAAATCGTCGTGGAATCAATCCAAATCAGTTTTCAGACCAAGCACAAGGATAGCCTCATTCTCTTAAAGAATGAAGCTATCCTCAAAGAATGAAGCCTTGACATTATCACCATTATCGTCATTACGAGGGGAAGTTATTTAGGGGCAGAGCTTTATGGAGAAAGATATGGATAGTAAGTAAAGAGGAGCTCAGTTTCAGAAAAGAAGCTTTCAATAAGGCTGGTTCCATTATCCAAAAAGTACATGAGCAGAGACGTGTCTCCTGACTCAGTACTAAGACGACCTTATAATACATGCTGGCTTTGAAGAAATTTCGCATGGCCTTTATATTATACTTTTCCCACTTTCACAGGAAAGATATGGGGTATAAATAGCGGAACCACCATTCCTCAAAACGAAGCTGCTGAAAAGATTAATCTCCTGTTATTTTTTATTATAGACAAAAAAGTCATAATCATAGGAAATTCACTTAATAAATGATAATTAGGATAGTGTGATCATGAAAATAGTAAATAATTATAAACTGTGGAAAACCAGCTAGGAAATAAAACACACACACACAAACACATGGACACACAGACACACACACACACACACACACACACACACACATATATACATACACACACAGAGAATGAAGTGGATCTTGCCTCAACAATACTAGATCTCATGTTTAACCCATGACACCACACATATATACCCCAAACAATAATAATAGAAACAAAAATAGAAATTTCATGGTTTCTACTTTATTCTAAATTAGATATAGTACGTCAGTAATTCCAGTGTTTCCCAAACTTTAGTATGTATGTGATCAATCAGAGAATTTTGTGGAAAGACAGGTTCTAACTCAATTACTTTGGCAGTTTGCATTTCTTAAATGTTTCCAGACTATGCAGATGTGGAAAGTCCAAGGATCATACTTTGAGAAGCAAAGATTTAGAAAGCTTGGAACAATAGTGTAATTAATAAAGGTCCAATTAGATGTGTGAAGACAGGTAATGACTTCTGGGAACAATGCATTTAGGAAGAGAAAGAATAATGAATCAGCAAGAGGATAAAAGAATGCAAAGGGCTTTTTAGCAGACTTTTCTTTCTTTTTTTTTTAAAACATGGAATACCTCTTCATTTATTCTTTGATTTGTTTCATTGATTTTTTATATTCTGTACACATATATATTTTGTTCGACTTATATAGAAGTATTTTAATTTTTTTGTTAATGTACATAAACATTTTTTATTGGCTGGCAGGATTAGACATGAGTTTTCATGGTAAGAAAAGTGACCTATGCAGTATCTGGAAGAATTTTATGACTGTGAAAGGTGCTATTATAAAGAGCTACTAAGAGGCTGGATAATATCCTACCAAGTGTTTGGGATTATTTGAGAATGTTCTTTCATCAGGAAAAGTGGATTTTCTTCATCACCTCTTTAAAAACTTTTCTGGTGAATGTGTCTAGAATGATATTGTCGAGATGATACTTTAATAATAAATTGATATTTAAAAATCATTTGGAAGTCAATTGTAAATATCAGAGCTAGTAGCAGATTGCATTCACAACTCAAGTTTTGGCCATGTGATAGACTTGACTTATTTTGTGGTATTGCCCTCTTGGAGGGCAACATTTATTAGATTGCTTCACCTTACACATGAGAGTCCCTAAAAAGCCTTCAATCTCTTGTTTTTTCGTGACTAAAAAGAAAGAAAAAGTAAAAAAAAAAAAAACCCTATAGTTTGAATTCTGTCATTATTTAAAGGCAAAAATTTATAATTCATGAGTGGGAAATACAAGAGCATAGTTTTATTTTAAATATGAAAGAATGAAAAGGAAAAAAGATAAAACATTGAGAGTAAAGAGTTTTACATTTTGCCAAATACTTAGATTCATTCTACCTTTCCTAGAAAACCTCTTTGCTTTCAAAAGAGCTATATGTTTGAATGGTGCTTTGAGAATTATACAAAGAAAAAAGAAACCTTCCATAACTTATTAGAGACATGTGTTTAAAATCCTTGCTTTAAGCCGGGCGTGGTGGTGCACAGTTGTAATCCCAGCATTTGGAAGGCTGTGACAGGAGGATCACAGTTCGTGGACAGCCTCAGCTATTTAGTGAGGCCCTCTGCAACTCAGTGAGACCCTGTTTCAAAATAAAGAATACAAAATATAGGGATGGGAGTATAGCTCAAAGGTAGAATACCCCTGGGTTCTATCCCTAGTAACACACACACACACACACACACACACACACACACACACACAAAATCCTTGCTTTCATATTAGGCTTTCTGGGTCAATAGCATAGTAGAAGGCCAAATAAGAAGAAATGGGCAGCAATAGTGATGTGTGTAGTGTGTTCTAGTGGTCAGATCTGATTCTATGTGTTTCTGCATATTAAGTTGTTTAATAGGTATAAGCTTTATGGCTGAGTAAAATTCCCTGGTGTACATATCCCATGGAACTGGAGGACATTATGCTAAGCAAAGGCTGGCTGCACATTGGACCTCACTGTAAACTCTGGGGTTGTTCTCTGTGTACTTCTACCTCAATAACTACCAACAACAGTTTTGTAAACAATATTTATAAAATGGGCTGTGAGCCTCTTAGTAGGGAGTAACTCCCTTCTCTCATCATCTCTTCTTCCCCAAACCACAATACTATGACCCCTGCAACTTATAAAGGCTAAATCCTAGTTTTGACAAAGGTTTGAGGTTAGATCATAAACCATGTATTTATATGAAGCAGCAGATGTATAGTTGTGTAAAAATCAAAGTGATCAGAGAAAAATTTCACTGACCTACAAAGTAGTTCGCGGAAGAGGGACTGAGGGAGAACTTTGGGCCTTTTTATTAGTAGTCAAGAAGGGAAATCCGTAAGATTGTACGGGAAAATGTGAAAAGAAAGAAGGAAATAGGAAAGAACCAAAACTCCCTTTTGATGCAAGGGACCCAAGAGAGCACATCGCTATTCAATGGAGTTAGAGGAGGAAACTGAAGGGGATGCAAGGAAGAGCAGCTGTTCTCAAAAAGCACTTGAAGCTGGTCATATTCCCTGTATTAGGGAGGCAGAGATAGGAGGATCACAAGTTTGAGACCAACCTCAGCAACTTAGTGACATTCTCAGCAACATGAAGAGTCCCTGTTTCAAAACCAAAAAGTAAAATAAGGCTGGGGGCATGGCGCGGAGGTGGGACAGCAGCCACACAATTGTACGGAAGGAGCGTCTCTGCGCTGAGAGGCAGAGGGCAGCCAGCACAGGGCAGACAGGCTGAGGGACATCAGGAGAAAACAAGACAAGTTCAAAAACTGGCAGCTCAGCTGGAGTTTCCTGATCTCTGCTCTCTGGCTTTGTGCTTTTAATCACTCAGGAGTCTGAATCTGGATTTGAAGAAAGGCTAAGAGCCATTTCTTGGGTGTTATTATCTATCCCAGAGTGCACTGGGGGCTTAGAGGAACAGCTTTTAATTATAAGACTCTACCTCTAATTTAGAATTGCTCAAATTTAACATATAAAACATGACTCTTTAAACTCCAAATAAAAAGAGATGCTGCTGAAAGAAATTATTTGAAAAATTAACAAAATGCCTTAGAACTCCCACTTTGGGCAGAAAAAAAGAAGTAAGTCCTCACAAATAACATTATTAATAATTCCTTAGTTGTGAGTCTCTATGTCTGTTTAAAGGGATTTAAAATCGGCCCAAACTCTCTGTGTTAAAAATAATAGCTAGAAACTATTTTGCCACCAGTATGTGGGTGGTAGGAGGAAGTGGAAAAAATAAAAATTCACAGTGTTTAATGATTTATTAATGAGTTTCATCTTCCTTTTGGAATGGGGACCATTGATTGCATGTGTGTCTAATCACTGAGTGGTGGATGGAATGTGTTCAGCCATCCAGTCAAGAGACAGACACACTTCATTATTTGCAAAAGGGAACCGTAACAAGTGACGCTCCTTTAGCCATTCTCAAACCTTCACATTTACAGACAGGCTGGCAAACAAAAGTTGTCCTTGAAGCTTTCCATCTGGGCTCACCAACTTCGATTAGGAATTGAAAGCAGAGTTTGTTTGTTTTGTTTTAAAAACCTTCTGCTAACAAAGATGCATCATTACTTTGTTGGTTATAAGGGCCCAGAACAGCCCACTGCTATACTATTATCATTCCAGAGGCAAAGAGAAAAAAAAATCGAGGATTTCTTCATGGAACCAATTGATTAGATTATTTATTCATTAAAAAAAACCAGAATTAATGGAGTAAGGACTGGATAGATGTTAAAAAATATTTAAACATCTAACTTTTTTAAGCATCCCAAGAACTAATCTATTTTTCAGGTAGGCTCACACTTTACTGCTCTGGGCCTATGGTTAAAAATCTCCCAAGGAGGTAATTTAAAATCATACCTGGTCAGAAAACTTACACCAGCTCTTTTCTTGTTGACATTTAAAAAATGATAAAAGATTCTTTAACAAAAGGGCTCATTTTTCATTTATCTTCAGGTGGAATTATTACGTCTACTAAATATAAATACTTGTTAGTTCACTGACTTTCAAACCACTCTTGACACAGGACCAAAAGCTGATTCATGTCCACATCTGCATTTCCACCCTTCTCACCTCCACCGTCCTCTCCTGCTGAATTTAATGGACTTTTACCTACCAGATGCTGCTCTAGGCACTGGGATGTAGCACTGAGCAAGACATATTCTCTATTCTCTGCCCTTAGGAACTAAGATTCTTTTGGGTGGAGCATAGAATACCCTATCCTTAATAAGCAAAATGGCATCACTTTTGAAATTCTGGTACCTCGTTCCCTACATCATGAGGTTTTCCACATTCTCTTCCAAACAACAAACTACCTACTGGATTGCAGAAAGTAATGCATTTTTGTGCTTCTACAATAGAAAATGACTTTCATATGGCAAGTGCTCTATTAATGTTTTATTAATGTGAATAGAATGATCCTATCCAATCCAGCTGTTTCCTAGTTGGCATATATAGCTATACTAACAGCATATTTATTTGGAGATTTCATATTGCAAAATGTTCTTTTCTTACATATCTTCCTTGCATTTTCAACATTTTCCCAATGTAATAAGTGAAGGAGTTGTAATCACCCAGATGAAGAAACTGGAGTTCAGTGCAACTAAATAACTTGCCCTTGCTTATACAACTATTGAGCAGGGAAGCCAGGATCACAGAACACCTCTCTTTCACCACATCACATCTTTTATTTGCACAACTTCTTTAATATCAGCTATTTCCTTCCCTCTGAGTAGTGAATCCCAGATTTTATTCATCAGGTTCACTTGGGACATGGTGGCGTTAAAACAAATTTTCTACCTCAACCCCAGAGTTTCTGATTCAGTAGGTCTAAAGTTGGGCCTGATAATTTGCATTTTTAACAAGTTCTCAAGTGACCTTCATGCTGTGAGTCTAAGTAAAAACAACCATCTTATGCAGGGTGTGGTGGTGCACATTTGTAATCCTAGCACTTAGGCTGAGACAGGAGGATCCAGGTTCGCAGCCGACCTCAGCTACTTAGTGAGGCCCTCTGCAAATTAGTGAGACACTGTTTCAGAATAAAAAAAAAAAATAGGGCTGGGGATGTAGCTCAAAGGTAGAATGCCCCTGGATTCAATTCCCAGCACCACAAAAAAAAAAAAAAAAAAAAAAAAAAAAGGAAAAAGAAAAAGAATAACCATGTTAGGCCATAAACTTGTTAAGAGCAAGCATTAAGCCGGGTGTGGGGGCACACAACTGTAATTCTAGTAGTTGAGAGTTTGAGATAGAGGAATCACAGGTTCAAAGCTAGCCTCAGCAACTTAGTGAGGCTCTTAGCAACTTAGTGAGACCCTACTTAAAGATAAAAATTAAAATAGGGCTGTGTGTTGTAGCTTAGAGGAAGAATGCACACACACACACACACACACACACACACACACACACACACACACCAGGCATTGCTTCCATTTACTTCTTGATTAGTTACCTGTGCTCAGTTCCTGCTATGCAACCATTTCGCTGGGTCACATTTAACAACTAACTCATTGTCAGGGAGTCTATTTTTTTTTCTCTTTCCATTTTGAAACCAAGTCTCCTCTGCAGTTGAAATGGGTTTCACTTGTTTTGTGGCAGAGATTCAGAACAGCTGTGTGGGTTCCTCTTATACTTGTTTAGTGAGCATTTCTCAACTTGTTTTTCAACAAGTGTGGTCCGAGAACCACATGCAATAGCATCATCACAGTGCTTAATAGAAATACCCATTCCTGGGGCTCGATTCAGCACCACTGAGTCAGCTCTCTGGGGTTTAGTCCTGGAAGGAAGCCTGTTTGACCAATGCCCCCTGTGAGTCCCACACATTCCAGAGTTGCAAACTTCTGCATTAAATCCATTTTAAGATTCCCTTTTCACGCCTATCTCTCCTGGATGAAAAACTTGGGCTTCTTCAAGTTTCCCTCCTAAAATTAATTTCCCAGATCTTCTCTGAACCCTCTCCAACTTGTTTGAGTAGCAGGGGATGGATTTTTGGGCATATTTTCAAAGAGTTCTGCATGCTGTTCCCATGTGTGGGTTTCTGCCCAGTATTTACAGAGAAGTTTTTTAATAGGCAGTGTTTTGGGAAATGACTACTGAAATGGACTAGGCAAGGGAAATAAAGTTGCTTTAACATTTTAAAAAAATTATGTTTAACCTTCAGGCGGATATTTGGTTCTTTATTAATTATCTTAAGTGAACCTGACACTACAGGCCCTGCTTCAATATTTTTAAATTTGTTTTTAAATTTTGAACTCCTTAACGTGTCTCAACCCCTCTCATTATTGACTATAGCTTCATGAATTTTTATTGGAAAAAATGTTTCAGGAAAATTTTTCATTTTAGAGTCAACTTTTTGTCATTAGGCCGAATCTATGAGCTTCTGTTGTTTCTTAGGTCGGTGGGTAAGATAGTGGGAATTGCTGTCTTAGCTTGGAATCCTGTTCTGTTAAGGTGATGTGGGACATTTGGAGTGAATAAAGTGACAAGTTTTTAATTCATCTGGAGCAACTAGTCTGAGCAATTGCTTCCCAGGGCTTAAGGCTTTGAAAGTAAATCTTTTTCTTGGCGTGTGTCAACAATAAATATTATCTTATTCTCAGCCTACCTAAGAGTTCATAAAACTTAGTATTTCTGGCTAAAAGGTGGGTCTTTCAAGCACTGCAACAAGGCAAGCAGAGGTATCTCTAAGACTTGGCAGAATTTTAGACTTGGAAAGGGTCCTACTGTATATCAGTGTGATACTTTCTTTTTGTAGATGAGTGAACTGAGGCCAGAAAGTTGAAGGATTGTCCAAGTCCCCAGAATTCACATTCGGACTAACTGATTTGTGACCAGTATTTGTCTGTATCATAGCATCTCCCTACTGGGAGAGGAAAAAAGCCCACAACTACTTTAAAACAAATAATGCTATTTTCTTGGAAGGGCTTCATTGGCTAAAAGGTTCTAATAGGGCTATTTTCCTTTGGGAAGCTCTGCAGGGGAATCTGTTTTCTGGCTTTCTCCAGCTCCGACATGCTGCCACATCCTTGGCCAGTGGTCCTCCTCCACTTTGAGAGCCAGAAATAGCTGCTGGAGACCTCATGCTGCATTATCATTCATCCTCCTGACGCTCTTTTGAACAAGTAAGGACCCTAGTGATTACATCAGAACCCCAGGGTAGTGTGAGTCACTTCCCCATCTCCCTTTCACAACATTAGTTGTCCTTACCCTTGTAACATAACATATTTACAAGTTCCAGGAATTAAAATGTGGACAGTCTTTGAAGGGCCAGTATTCTTTCTCCTCAATTTTGCATTGACTTGGGCAGCTCAATTTTTATTATTTATTTATTATTTACTTTTTGGAGCTGGGAGAAGGCAAAGGTGCATACAGTTTTACTTGGAACATGCTGCTAATTTTTTTAAGGAAAGAACTACCTGTATTGGATATTATTTACAGCTTTTTGAATTAGGCCTAGCAGGGTTATTCACACATTTTTATTTGTTGACCTCTGCTGCAGGTCTAGCCTTGGACCTGAAGCCTACAGAACCTTCTATTAACCTACTTATGTGAGAAAAAATATTCCAGATTATCTATTCACCTTTAAAACAAATTTAAAACACTCCTTGTCTTTGTATAGTCTCATGTAAACTGAGGCTCAGGGGGCAGTTATTAACGTTCCTGTTTCTTCCTTATCTAGAGAGGATAGCTGATATGACAATTATGTAGACTACTGAAGAGCCACCAGCATGTCATCTATGGCAGATAGTGGAATTTAAGTAGAAAGATGAACATATTAAGTGAAATCAGGCAAGCACAGAAAGAGAAGAGACATTTGTTTTCTCTAATATGCCCAAACTAGGGAGTATTAGGGATACCAGAGGGACTCCAGATAATGGAGGGGAAACCTCAGCAAAGCTAGAATGGAAAGGTAGCAGAGGAAGAAGGCTGAGGCTGATTAATGGAGGAGCTACATTAGAATATGTGTAAAAGTATGATCGTAGCATGGTCAACCTGGACACTCATTGTTGGGAGGGAGGAAGTGGAAGTAGGGGGTCGAGGGCACCAAGCACAGTCTGAATGTATGCCATTTTCAATATGATCCATATAAAACTAAAAAATAAAAAAAAAACAAGTAGAAAGATGATCCACTGGGGAAAAAAAAAACCAAAAAACAAAAAACAAAAATCAAAACCCCAAAAGCAAAACCAAACAAACAAAACCGCCCACCTCAAAAAAAAAAAAAAAAAAAAGTTTTTCAATGGAAGTCTGCTGAGCCAGGTAACTGGGACTTTCCCAACATGGGGCACCTGAAATCACCATATGAAATATAATGGGAAAAAAATTTAGCTCAAAAGAATCTTGGAACATCCATGGTCTTCATGCCTGCCTTTTGTAGCTTTGCATAAGGACAGAGTTTCTTCTTTTATACACACAACATTTCAAAGTAAAAGTAAGAAGGGGACTTTTCTAGGACTGTCACAATCTTCTTGGATCTCCAAACTTCCAACGGGATTTCTCCTTTCCATTTCCTATTTGTGTGGTAGACCGTCCAGAATTTATGAAGTTATCTTGTTATCTTTCTTTCATTATTTAAAGATCTCCTAGATTTATATTAACTCCTCAAAGCCTTTTTCTAATTAAGAACTCAAAAATAATAATTGAAAATGTATGCCGGGCATGGTGGCACACGCTTGTAATCCCCGTGCTTGGGAGGCAGAGACAGGAGGATCGTGCAGGTTTGGAGCCAGCCATGCTGGCTTAACTGGCTTAAGAGACCTTGTTTTCAAATGAAAAAAAGTATAAAAATAGGTGTGGGAGTGTAACCTGGAGGTAGAAGGGTTTCCAGGAACCCCAGTACCACCAAAAAAAAAAAAAAGAAAAAAAAGAAAGAAAGAAAAAAAATGTATATGACATTGTACTAAATTTGGGGGTTATAGAACTCAGCCAAGCAGACCTAATTCTTGGCCTTGCTGAACTTTAATGCTGCATATTTCTCTTTCTCCTATATTGAATTATACAAATCTTTTTTTCTGTTAACTAGTCGATTGCTCTAATCACTTTCTGACATTACCTATATGCTATTTTTATATTTATCTCTGGTATACACAAGCTATAAAACTAAGGCTATATTGGTCTGAAATCATATGCTATTTTAAGGAAGAATTTGTAGATTGTATTTCCAACTGCCTTCAGGCTGTTTCCATTTTTCTGTGGGTTGCTTTCTCTTCTTTGTTTTCTGAATCTAATTAAGCTTGAGAGGTATCATAAAATAAGATTTAGATTTGAATCTTAACTTCACTTTTTTTTCTCCCTGTCTTTGTTTCTTTGTCTCTGTATATTTATACATAAAATTGGAAACTTTAAGGTTATATCTATGAGCCTCAGATTCCTCAGCAAAATGAGGATTATCGTCTAAGGTGGTTTTAAAGATTAAAACATGTGTTTATATGAGTGTATACCTGTGAATATATGGGCAAACACATATTTAAATGGAGAAGTATTTATTTAAAACCAAGACTGATGTGTAGTGGACACTCAGTAAATATCAGTCTCTGGCAGCTCTTCCTAGTCAATTATTTTTAAGTAATTTTATTGGTGCACTGTAGTCTCATAAAGTAGTTCCAGTGATGGTAACACACATGCACATAGCACTTGGCGAGCTTCCCTCTGGCTCCCTCCCTTCCCTACACGTGATATGAGACTGCCATTGGTATTCAAGAATATGTACGTCATATCAGTGAAATTCACGTCATTAATTCTCCCTCTCCCTTCCCCATTCCCCCGCAGAACACTTCTCTTGTTCCACTGGGCTTTCTCCTCCATTATCTGAAGTCCTTCATTTATCCCCATCACTCCCTAGCTTCTACAGATTAGAGAAAACATTTGAAGCTTCACTTTCTGTGACTGGCTAATCTTAACATAATGTTCTCCAGTCCTATCCATTTTTCTGAAAATGTTAGTCAATTATTTTAAAGAAGTATTTGTACCCTTTGGTTTCCTTTTTCTTCAAGCCTTTAACTGTAGTTTTATGTATAGGTTCCTACATTATTATTATTATTATTATTGTTATTATTATTAATGTGTATATGTAATATATAGGTCTAGACATATGTAAATGAAGAAAAATTTATTTAAAACCAAGATATATATATAAATGTGTTCGTGCATGCGTGTGTGTGCAGTAGTGTTCAGTGAGTAATCAATCTCTACCTCCTCCTAGTTGATTATTTTTTATGAAATATGTGTACTCCTTTGGTTCCCTCTTCCTCAGTTCTATAAGTGTATTCTTATGGATAAGTCCCTGTTATTATACTATTGTTTTTGTCTTTAATTCTTCACCTGTGATTTTTTTTATGGTGCTAGGGATTGAACCCAGCGACATTCTATTTCTGAGCTACACTTCTGAGCTTTATATTGAAACAGGGCCTCACTAAATAGCTGAGGCTGGCCATGAACCTGGATCTTCCTGTCTCAGCTTTTCAAGTACTGGGAATATAAGTGTGTGCCACCACACCTAGCTCACCAGTAATTTCTTAAAGCACAGCTCTTATAATGCTTCTTTCTTCCTTTCTTTCTTTCTTTCTTTCTTTCTTTCTTTCTTTCTTTCTTTCTTTCTTTCTTTCTTTCTTTCTTTCTCTTTCTTTCTTTCTTTGGTGGTACTGGGGTTCCTGGAAGCCCTTCTACCTCCAGGCTACACTCCCAAACCTATTTTTACATTTTTATTTGGAAACAGGATCTCCTAAGCCAGCGCACGCGGCTGGCTCCGAACCTGTGCGATCCTCCTGTCTCCGCCTCCCAAGCGCGGGGATTACAAGCGTGTGCCACCACGCTCGGCTGTTACTTCCTTTCTTAGACGTATATTGTAAATAGTTATTGCTTCATGCAATATTCTTCTGTTCTTGATACTTATCTTTGATTTTTACTATTGATAAAACTACTTCCTTCATCTGTCTTGCAAATCTGTGCACACTGGTAACACTTGTTTTTCCTTCTCTAGATGCAGTATGCTCAGCTTTACCCTTGAGTCTTTGCTTAAACTGTGGTTCTATTTTACATTGTATATAAATCAGCTATAGCTTTGAAAGAAAATACTTAACAGTTTATATATATGCTGCATATACTTAATATGGTTTTTAGTTCTCTTTCATTTTATGCTACAGAAGTCAAATTATTTTAGACAAGAAAAGTAAAGTATTACTTTATAGAAACTAAGTACAATTTGCACAACTAAACTCAAGAGGGCAAGAATTCATCAGAGTCTTTGGAACAACTAAAATCAGAGACCAAACATGCCCAGGGGCCACTCTGCCTCTCATTCCTGCTTCTCTTGGCTCTGTGGGTTCATGCTCTTTTCTGGAAGCCTTGGTTCTTCTGTATTTTTGGTCCCCTGCCAAAGGCCCCTCCAAGTTCAGGAGGATGACTCTCTTTCAAGGATTCTGATTGGAGTGGCCTAGATAAGTTGTCCACTCTTGGACTAGTTAACTCTGCCCTGGAAGCAGGACATTTAAATGTCTAGGAGTGTGTGTGTGTGTGTGTGTGTGTGTGTGTGTGTGTGTGTGTTGGGGATGGGAGGAGAAGGCAGTGGTATATAGCTGTGAGCAGTTCTTCCCAAGTGAAGGGAGGGAAGACTAGTATGTTTCAATACTGTAGGTGTAAGATAGATTATTAATATTAAATCTGAAATGTTGGGGATAGATTCCTGCTTTTTTGAGTTTGTTGTCATGGAAGGAAACCCTGTTTTCACATATTAATGATTTGGTATTAGAGAGAGTCATGTTTTGCTGACCTACTAGCATGCCTAAAAGATGTTTATTATACTACTATAACTCTACTTGCAAGAGCCTTATGAAAATGAGTTTGTGAAAATAACATTTACTTGTTGATGCTACCACTAAACAATTATATAATATGTGCAGTAGTATCACATCATTTAAACTTAAGGATTCAACTCTTTGGATATATATGTTTCCCCAAATTTTCTCCCATTCTATCAGTTGCCTGTTGAGGTTTTTGATAGTTTCCTTTGCTTTACAGAAGCTCTTCAGTTTAACGCAATCCCATGTATTGATCCTGAGATGAAAAAGAATATATTACCACTGACAGCATGGAAATCCAGAGGATTATCAGAAACAACTTTGAAAAACTATACTCCAAAAAATAGAATTCTATGAGAAATTGCCAAATTTCTACATACAACCTTTATAAACTGAGTCAAGAAGATATAGAAAATTTAAACAGACCAACAGCAACCAAAGAGATTGAAGCAGCAATAAAGAGCCTACCATCAAACAAAAGCCTAAGGCCAGATGGTTTCCCAAGGGAATTTTATAAACCCATTATAGAAGAGCTAATCTTAATATTACTCAATCTATTCCATGAAATAGAAGAAATGGGACTCTTCTAAATACATTTTATGAAGCCAACATCACATTAATACCAAAACCAAACAAAGACAGCTCAAGAAAAGAAAACTATAGGCCTATATTGTTGATGAATTTAGACACAAAACTGCTAAACAAAATACTAGCAACGTGCATTCAAAACCACATCAAAGTTGTTTCACATCACATATTGAACTTCTATTTAGCTTCAAAATGCCCATTTTATCTTGATTAAACCCTTGTTAAGAAAATCTTTATCAAGTTTACATCTGTCAAAATTAAAAAGCAAATGAAAGAAATGTGGCATCTAATGCAGACTCGAGACTTCTAATGACCCTGTGGAGTTTGCTGTAATTTTAATAAGTGAGATGAAATGTTAGTCCTTAACAGTTGGAATCCTCCATGATTCTGGTTACTTTACAAGATAAGCTGCTGACACAGCATGAGAGCTTGTGAAGGATAAAAAGGATCATCTCTGGTCTGAGGTAAGATACCCTCTCCTACTGCTTTGCCGTACATATGTCTATGTGGGGCTAAACATCTGGTAGACCACTTATTATTTGTGAATGAGGGCAATTATCCATGGCACAGGTGTGTTATCCTCTGAAAGATCTTATTTCATTCTAATATGGACACGTCTGCAAATAATTTATGAAGTGCACTTATTTTATAGTCATCTTTCCCATGGAGAATAATTACTAAGCTGCTTTTCCTTATTTTTTCCTTTTCTCTCTTTCTTTTTTAAAGTGAAGGGTTGAACCGTAGCATCTTTTAGCTAGAATGTTAATTGTACCACCTTTGATGATAATATGAATGCTAAATAAAACACCAGTCTTTCTCTGTAAACCTTAATGTTTTCCCTGTAAACTGTATTTGCTATAATTTGCAAAATAACCTCTTTCGAAATCATATAAAATTACCCTTGTAGTTAGTAGGTTTGGTAGCACTTTGCTTCAGTTTCAGGCCATTCTCTCTTTTTATTTCTGTCTCTCTTAAATGTCAGAAGTAGATATAGAAGTCTGGTTGTAAGTATCACACTCGTTCAGTACAGATTCTTTGTACTTGATTCGTCTTTCTTGTTTTTCCTTTTTTCTGTTGCACACAAGTTGGTTCTGTGAACAATTCCTTGAAAGTCAAGGAGCTTTTAAGTCTTTGAAAAATTAAAAGATTATTTGCATTTTGCATGTTTGCAAATAATTAATATAGCTTATATTAACAGACACGGCAGGACTTTGGACTCATTCCCTAGCAGGGACAGCATTCTTTCTAAAGTACACTTGAGTTATTTGAAATTAAAACAATGGAATTGTTCCCTTCTACATAGGCTGTTTTAGTTCTGTATAAATGATCTCCAATAGATAACTGTCGAAACCGTACTGATGGGTCAAAATCAGTTCCTAGTAATCAGATTATTATGCTAAGCCACCCTGAATTCAGTAAACTGCTTTAGCACAGACTCTGGAAAACTGACATGGCTTGAGTGTTGGCCCTGACCAATCACTGTGTGACCTCTCTTAAGCTTCAATTTCTAAATATAAAGCAAGGATCAAAATCACATTAAAGTAAAAGAAACTTGTCTAAAATGCTTACCATAGTGCATTACAGAGAAAAGCACTAAATATCCAAGATTATTATTTCTATTATAACTTTAAATGCTTAGCGTATATTAGGCATACATCTATAGTAAATATCAAATGGAAATTGGAATACTTGCCCTGCCTATCTCAGAGGTTATTATAAGTGTCAAATGGTGGCATATGTATAAAGCATCACATCAATGTAAGATATACTGTTTTGATATTTTATAAGCCATAACTACCTTGGGTAAAAGAATCCTTGCTTTAAGAACGCCAAGATTTTTGAAGTTCTTTCTTGTTCCCTGTTGTATCCATAGCACATAGTATGGTGCCAGGCACTGGAAAGGAGTTCCAGAAATTCTTTTTGAATGAAGTTATTGTGTTGCTTACTTTGCCACTTTTTGAAACCTGAAACAAATTTGAATCTTTTATTTTTACCAGAAAAGTGTTTTAGTCTTTCATTGGAAATCACTGGGGGAAAAATGAAGTTAAATTCTGCATTTTTTGATTTGAAGTTCTGGAGAAGGATTCAAACTGAGTATAATGTAAAGTCTTCACAGTGAGACACAAGCAAATTGAAAGGCAGCCTTCTCCCTACTGTCTCCAGTTTTTCAGTGGAGACTGAGTGGACTTGGTCATCGAGGGAAGCAAGAGTAGAGAGCTATCTGGGCTGAAGAGTCAAATCAAGGAAAGCAGGGACTCTAGTCGAGTCAGGACTAGGGTGAGGAGTTGAGTTGCTTTATTCTAAAAAATTAAGAAAATAGCACAACTTAATTTGTAGATACTTCTCTCTTTCTTTCTAAGATAAATTAACATAAAATCAAGGGAAGGAAGGTGGAGCAGAAAAGAAAAAATCCATTTTTAATAGTCAAAGAAAAACAATCTTTAATAACAGTAAATTTATTTAAATGTATTGGGTATATGCTATTTTATAGATGTCAACTATTCCTCTCAAAAATTTAGTTATCTATCCTTTCTATATTTTTTCCTACTAGATCATACTTATATCCCCTTAAATTTTAACAGAAAATGCAGAGTCAAAATGATTCAGTGTCCACTGTGGTTTTTATTACAGTGTCTCTGTTCTTGAATAAAGAGATCATGGGAAGTCTGGAGCTTGTCTAATTTAGATTAAATAACACCCTTAGGTAATCCTGTGATTCTTAACCTGGGCTGGAAGTCATGTTTACTTGGGGAACTACTTACAACTATAGATTCTTTTTCAAACCACTTCTTCAGTAAAGCAGAAATTTGGGGGTAAAGGGTTTGAGGGTTTGGATATTTAAAAGGTTTGGGTGCAGGTGATTTGATGATAGAAACCACCAATCTAGTTAAATCTAGCTATTTTACCAAAAGGAAAAATTTGTACCAAGTGGAGGAAAGTGACATGTTTAAGAGTCTGATGCCCCTGTATTCAAGACTTGCTAATAATTCGAGACCAAGGTTAGGGATATGCACAGCACAGAAGGATGTGGTTATTAGGACAATTGCAGAGATTCTACAGGTGACCTACCAATGGCCAGGGCCTCTACTGATAATGACTACTCAAAATCAGACTTTCCCTCATTCAGATCTCCCACCAGTTGCTCCCAAACAGCATGTGACAGCATTTCTGGAATAGATAGGAGCCTAAAGCTTAGTGTAAAGAGATTAATGCCTCACCTGCTGGAAACAGATGGAAAAGTGGTGAGGCTCTCAAGAGGCCTTACATAACCTGTGTTCTTATTAGTTGAGGCTTTGACTGCAAATGTAAATATTAGTTATCTTTCTCCCATTAATTATTGTCACACAGATTTAAAGGGTCAGAGATTTAGAAGTTAATGCCTCCTTCAGTGTGGGAAAAGTAACACCATGCACCTTGGCTGCTGTTTTTCTTTCTGGCTGACTGCAGACCAATTGTGTATGCCCCAACTCAGCTGGCTGGCAAAATGCTAATCTGCATAAGGCAGCTATTTTCATGGTGGGAAGGGGATGCATCAGACTCTGTGATTTCAGGTGAGACTGTGGGTCTCAGAACTTAAATGGAATATATCCATCGTTTTTTTTCCTGCTTTTTTCTTTACTTGGACATCTTGTGTGTTGCTTCAATGTGGCCATTGTGGTTTTCTCTCATCATTATCTTTCCTAAAGAATAGCCAAGGAAAGCCCAACATTTGTTTTATTTGTACCTCATGCCGGTCATGTAGCAGGAGGTAAGGAGCTAAAAAAAACCCAGGGGCTAAAAAATCATCTCAGTTAGTTGTGAAGCTTGGACACATTCATTAACCATTTAGATCCTTGAATTCATTATAATGAGAATAAAATGTACTTTCTTATCATATAATTGAGGATTCTTGAGGTGAAATAATAAAGCAAACAATTGGAACTTGTAATAAAAAGTCTGTATTCAGTCTTGATTATACCCATCACTGATTGCTATTCCAGGTTGGGACTGAATTTGACCATTGAATTCCTTGGGGGAAGTGGTCCTTTTAGAGATCCTTTATGAAAAATCAAGCCCAAAGCATAAAAAATACACTTGAAAGAGAGTGTTGAAGAACCAGTCCTTTACAGGTGGTGCAAGCGTATGAAGATACTACTACGCACGTGGATGGATCAGCAGGAAAGCATCATCTGGCAGTCAGACAGAACCGTAGCTGGATATGCTCACCTGGCAGTGGACAGGTGGGCAGGCAGCAGGAGAGCAACATCATTGACTCCAATGCCTGACATTAATCACATTCCTATGGAAATGCTGCGATTTTCGCCACACACTCATAGAAGGAAACTGTCACATTCTATTGGTTGTTCATTTATACGTTAGGAATAAAACAAACAAGCTACATCTTCAAACAGTTTTGCCACAGAAATATCCTGAAACAGAATATAAATAATCTTAAGTTTTTTTTATGATGGCTCAAATCTTAGGAATATGGGCATATTTGGAGAAGATATGCCTCCCTTTAGTAATAAGGAAAATTATTCCTGGAATAGTACTGGGTATTATACAACTCCCCCCACCTCCCAAAATGCAGCTCTTGGTTGTAGGCAGGAGTTTAACCTAATTCTGGGAGCATCTGGGGTGTGCTACCAGCAAAAGGGTTTTGCTTCTTTTCCTGCTGGGGTAGCAGAGTGTGAGCTATGAGGAGAGTGATAGAATAATTTGCTCCGGGAAAATAGGCCTTTGGAACTGCCTTCTTTTCATGGAGAAAAGATGGAATCTCAAAGAGCTATAGGAGTTGGCTAGATAAAAATTTAATAAAAGTATATTAATGAAGGAATGTGTGCCATTTCTACTGCCTACTTCCTAGTACAGCTGCTATTTCCAGGATTCTGCTCAATACCTAAGACATGTGTTAGTGAAAGGCAAGTCTATTAGCAGGTGGCACCAGGCTTGCCTTGAATTCAGCAACATCATCACGGATCTGGGTTCCTGGTCCTTCTGCTTTGCCATACTCAGGATGTTGATAATATTTCACCTCATGGTCTTAAGGTGAATAGTTACAGCTACCACACATCATGTTATCACAAACATTTTGTCTTGTTATGGGAGGAAGCAAGGTTGAGGAATGGGAAGATTTTCTTTTTTCCCATCTCTCTTATCAGGAAAGACATTTGTTCCCAGAAATCCCCAAAGGCCACTTTCACTTAAACCTCATAGACCAGGAATGAATTACTTATCTAACTAGTCACTGGCAAAGAGAAATGAGATTCTCATGGTTGGCTTACATCAATCCAATGATTTATATACTGAATTTAGACAAATTTTCTGTCCTACAGTAACACAGTTGATGTGTTTGGAGGAGGTAGAAAGTAACTACTATTTCTGTATGTCTTGTTCCTTGATGGAGAAACCGATGTCATGTTGTTATTTTCAAAATCTAGAAAAGTGCTTGGTCTATAATATAGTCTCAAGAAATTATTAAATAAATGGCAAGAGGTAGACCCAGAGAGTTAATCAGTAACAAGGAATTGAGTCCAAAAATAGGTTGAATTCATTAGGCAACTCACTATTCCATTCAGGTAATGCATATCATTTCTAATTCTTACATCACTCCATAAAGTGGGATTTCAGGTATGCATTTTATGTATGAGAAACTAAGTCAAAGAGATCTTTAATAACTTCCCTAAGGGCAAGAGTATGTGGTTCTAGTGTCCCATCTTCTTCCATAATACCATAATGTTTATAATGGGACAGTTTTTGGCTCTACTTGGCTTATCTGAAATAGCCATTTTCATTAGTGTCCTTAAGGTCAGTGAACAGTGTTGAGAAGTGGGACCTTGAAGAGATAATTAAGTCACTAGGGCTCTGCCCTGCTGAATGGATTATCTTGGAAGTAGGTGCATGGAAGGAGGTTCCCCCCTCTTGTTCTCTGTTCCATGTGTTGCCAAGTTACAGTGCACCAAGAAGGGCCTCACCAGGTGTGGCCCCTCAATCTTGATCATCCCAAGCTCCAAACCATGAGCAAAATAAACCTCCACTATTTATAATTACCTAGCCTTTGTCGTTCTCTTAAAGTAGCACAAAACAGATTACGATGATAGGACAAGATTCAGGTTGCAGGTGTTGGGGGGTAGGAGTGCAAGGTAGGAGAGAAAAAGAGAGTGAGATTGAGAACTAGAGGGCCAGAAGATCAGCAAAGAAAAAAAGACAAATACTTTAGAAATATCCTTTAAAGAGGTCAGCTGGTACAGACAAGCTTGGCTTTACAGGCAATAATTCATGTGAACTATATTATTGAGAGAAAACGATATCACCGAAGTCAACATGCATGGTGACAACTTTGCCTTGTTGCAGAAGAAAAAAAAGAAAACAGCGATGTGGAAGTGCTTCAAGTAAATGAAAATGAATCCAGTTCATAATCAAGTAAAAATGTTATGGGTCCAGAGCCAGAGAATATTCTTATAGTGGGCTTTTTTCAGCACCCTAAATTTAACCAGATGGAATGCTTTTTAAAGCACCACCCTATTCAAACTTTGGAAGTGAAGAATTTGTCTTTTAATGGTAAATTTGCATTCCATCAAAAGATGGAACACATCATCCTCGGCTTACTTATTACCCAGAAATAAATTATAATTTAATTTATTTTGCTTTCTGGTCTATGATGAATACCTAGATTTCTGAAAATTTATTTCAGACATGACCAAGTAGAGGTATACAAACAACATGAGTCGAGACACATTAAAAATGTGAACTCCATTCCTGGTACACTGAAAGCCATGTAACCACAAATTCTTGGTGGTTTTAATATGAATATCCTATTTCACAAGCCTCAAATACTGAGGTTAGAGAGAGAATACTCACTACCCTGAATATGGAAAAATTAATGCAGCTGAATTATTAGTAAGGGAGGATCTAGTTGCTGAGATGCAAATAGGTCAATAGCAAGTTAATATAATTCAACAGGGAACCATGGGGTCTGTCAAAAATTTTTGGTTTGGAACATGTCCCACATGCTACTGAAATAGCATCTTGATTTCCTGATAGCTATGACAAGTGGAAGCCGGACCAGTGGAATTAATGCCCATCTTGCTCTAATTTCTACACAATGGGCTCCACTTTTGTCAATCAGCAGGTTGATTTAGACATCTGTTGGTAATAGGAGTAAAGAGACTATTTTAGCAGTCAACTATTATTGGCTGAATGTCAACTTTGTCCTAAACTCTGTGGTAGGCCCTGGAAATATGAGAGGTGATAGGTAAAAATGTAACCAAGGCACTAGTCTGTGGAATGAACAATTCCACTGAAGGATGGAGACATGGAGACTGTCATGTTGTGGTCAGGCTTGAGACACACTGGAAGTCCAATGGAGCCCAGAAGAGGCAGGTACCATTGCTGTCCTGTGAGCAGGGAACGTTTTACCAGAGAACATTACATTCCAACTGGACCTTTGCAAGTGATTAGGACTTTGCTGACTAAAGAAAGAGGAGGCAGAAATAATTCACGCATGAAAAGAGCCTTTCCAGAGGCCAGGAGGATTGATACTTCTCCTGGGGTTGGCAAGTGAGCTCATTTGGTTGGATCAGAGCATGTGATATTTTTTTGCATTTGAGTCTTGACTTAGTTTGGGCTGCTATAACAAAATAACTTATAAACAATAGAAATTTATTTCTAATCTATTGATATGTTGATGGACATCTTTGCTGTTTCCATAGTTTGGCAATGATGAATTGTGCAGCTATGAGCACAGATGCACATGCATCTAGTTTGGTATTTTGGTCTCCTTTCTTTTGGGTAGATACCCAGGAGTGGTATTTCTGGATCATATGTAAAATTTGTTCCCATTTTTCTGAGGATTGTTCATACTGTTTTCCAAAGTGGTTGTACTAATTTGCAATCCCACCAACAATGTATTAGAGTTCCCACTTCTCCACATCCTTGCCAGCATTTGTTGTTGTTTGTGTTTAGAATGATTGCCATTCTAGTTGGAGTTAGGTGAAATTTTAGGGTGATTTTGATTTGCGTCTCTCTGATTGCTAATGATGTTAAGCATTGTTTCATGCATTTATTGGCCATTTGAAGTTCTTCTTTTCATGAAGTGTCTAATTCCCTTGCCCATTTTTATTGGGTTGTTTTTTTTTAGTGCTGAATTTCTTGAGTTCTCCATATATTTTAGAAATTAATCCTCTATCATAGAAGTAGTTGGCAAAAATCTTCTCTCATTGTGGTGACTCTCGGTTGAGGTTCTTGATAGTTTCCTTTGCTGTATAGAAGCTCTTCAGTTTAACGCAATCCCATGTATTACAAAACTATGGGATATGTACACAATGGAATTTTACTCAGCCATAAAGAAAAACACAATTGCGTCATTTACAGGGAAATGGATAGAACTAGAGGACATTATGCTAAGTGAGATTAGTCAGTCACAAAAAATAAGAATTTGGATGCTCTCCTAATATGCAGAAGCTATGGAGAAAATGGGTCATAGAAGGAATTCTAGAGGAAGAAGGAGATTCTATAGATGAGCAAATAAGGTGACTTAACTGAGGGGGATGAGAGGGGGGAAGAGAGAAATTCTGTAATGCACATGATATACTTTAACAAACATATCAGTTTCAATCACTAAGCCAAACATGAGAAGGAGGGAGAGGGAGGGAATGGGGTGGGAACTGGGTAAGGGCTAATTGGTGATGTTTGGATGTATGTCTCCACTATCTTGCATCCCATTAAGATGTATGAATACAATGAACCAATTAAAAAAAGTTTAAAAAAGATATTTATTTCTTTTAGTTCTGGAGACTGGAAGCCTAAGAACAGGTACCAACATGGTCCAATGATGGCCCTCTCCCAGTTCACAGACTGCCAAATTCTCATCATAATCCTCAAATAGCACAGAGATTGAGAGAGAGAGAGAGAGGACTAGAGAGCTCTCTGGTGTCTCTGCCCCGAGGGCACTCCACTCTACCATTATGATGTAATCACCTCTCAAAGGTTCCATCCCCTAGTAGTGTTCCATCGAGGGTAAGGATTTCAACATACTCTTTTGGGGGGATACATACATTCAGTGTATAATAAGGCTTGAGATAATCTTACAAAGTGGTGAACATTATTATGTCTAGTTTACAGATAAAGAAGCTGAGGCTCAGAGAGCTTAAGCATTATAGCTAACATCACCCAACTCGGGGTCATTTTCACAGCCTTAGTTTCATGACCATGAATAATTTTATAGATAAAGCCCATTTAATAGTGCTCAATAATGTTAAAATGCTAATCTGGGATAATATCAGATCTCTTAATAACACAAAACAGTGTAAATGCTTGCGAGCGAGTCATTCATTACACACAAGCCTGCCTTCTGTCACCTAGTCACCTAGTGCTTCTTGCCTGCCCACTGTTGTCAGAAAATGACCTTCCTTGGGATATACTGAGATAAGAAACTTTTTTCTGAGATTTACTTGAGATGTGAGTGGTGCATATAAGGTCAAGTCCACTTGAGTGATCTGCTACAATAGGTTGATGAAACATAAAGGAAATTTTAGACTGTGACATTAAAGAGAGGCAGAGCGATGGACAGGGGCTCCTGGCCTGGAGGCATGCAAGAAATTCCTCACAGTGAAGAAGAAATGATGGATAGTTTTGTGTGTGAAAGAAGTAAAAGTCTTTGGAGTCATCATCTAGAGAAGGGATTCAGGAAGCAAAGCCCAGAAAAAAAATATTGCCACTGAATTCTGGGTAATCATGATCCCTTCAGAAACTTGATTAAAAAAATAGTTCAAACAATGCTATGTTCATATATGAAATTATCAATAATAATTTCAATATTACATATTGGAAGGGTAAAAGAGCAGGGTGAGACCCTGAGGGAAGCACACCAAACGCTGTGTACATGTAGGCTTCTATCACTCTGAAACTCAATATGTTATATAATTACAATGCACCAGTACAATTATACTTAAAAATAATAATCCATTAAAACAAAAGTAGCTGAATGAGAAGAGGGCAGGAGAGTGGAAAAATGAGAAAATGTTAAGAGAATAGACCATATTATGTGGTCATTAGAGGAAGAAAGTCTAAATGGGAAGAGTTGATCTGTTGAGAGAGAAGAAGGAGAAGCAGGTGCAGCCCCTGGGGAAAGCTACTTTGGACTCCAAATGTTGGTATTGACCCTTGGAATTCAATATGAAACAAGTATATTGATGAGCTCTTGAAATTTAGACTATGAGTAATCTAGTGAGCTCATAACCCCTATTAAAAATTACCTAGTCATTCTAAAGTCAAATTGAAAAGCTTTTTAGACTAGTGTTTTGAATGGTTATATTCAGTTCTAGTTGTACTAGGATTTGACAATCAACTTTGCATTAAGTTTCTCTGTTAGATAATTCATCATTCAGATACTTTATTATTTCACTGAAAGTATATATTCACTTATCTACAGTAGTGAAATTAAAGAGAAAACTAAAACATTCTTTTGAAGAGAGAAAATAAAGTATATGTTTCTGATAAAGAGAAGGTACCTACGCACTATTTAGAAATCAAGTAAGGTCTAAACATTTACTAATATGGTTCATATTTACATAATGTTTAATTATAAAACACCATCCCAGAAATTGCAATTACATCACATTTCCATTTGAGACATTGTATAATTACTAAAATAAGAGCAATAAAATAAAATAAAAAAACCCTCCAAATTATTTTAGAAGACAAAACATTCCTGCTGTGTTTCTGGAGTATTTCATAAACACGTCAATAGCAACACATATGTTAATTATATCACCTACAAATAGAATAAAATAGAAGCAATTAACTTAACGTTCATTTAGAATAATTTATAGTTATAAAACACAACCCTAAAATGTTAAAATGTTTTCCATTTGAGCCATTGTAGTATCATAACTTAATTGCTTTTAGCAATAAAGCTAAAAGAAAAAAAATTAAAAAATTACACTAGCAACAGACCAAAAATAAAAAAGCATCTTTCTGTGGCTCCAGATTTCTAAAAGTAGACTCACGGGAAGAGACCCACTCAAGGAATGACCCACTTGTGTTTCCAGATTGTGTGACAGCAGACTAAATCCAACAGTTGTGGAGACATTTTTTTTTTTATTACTGGTGGAAGATGTACTGGGCCAGGGCCAGGGAAGTCCTTAGGAAAAGGTGGTCTCTGGGCAGTTTCTCCTCAGTTTCCTTCCCCAGGAATTTATTTTCCCCTGAGAACCAAATCGTGGGACAATCAGGTAGATGCTCTCTGCCATCAACAGCCTTTTTGGTTGTATGTGTGGAATCTAAAGACCATCTCAAGTATCTGCCAGTGTGAGGAAGACTTGGACAAGCTCAGTCTTAGAGAGAAATCAGGACAGCAGGACAGAGATGCCACACAGAGCAATGCTGCTCCTGTGGTCCTGACCCTGGCATGATGGTATCTGGACCAACCTGGCAGTAGACTCTCATCCTATCCTACCCTGATGCTCCTCATCCCCAGAGACCTGGTGTCCAGAGGATTCCCTGGAATTCCTCTCCACCTTAATGCCCCATTTGGAATATAGCATACATAAGAATATTTTTGAAGCATTTAATTCTTCCTCAATTTTTTTGCCAAATAAACACATTTTCTTTTATAAATTAACAAGATCTCTTAACCAATTAGCTGTATTTGATAACAGTGGGTGATTTGACTTTTTCTAAAATAATTTGGGCTTGTATTTTGTAGGTTTATAGCTCTTTACATGCATGACTATATTTTTGTCTTCTTTGAAAAGATTCTCCTCTATTATTCTCAGATCAATTCTCTATACATTAAATATTTGATATTCTTTTGCTCATGTGAGGCTGGTGTCTTGATCTCAGGGCATGGAGGCAGGAAACAGAGGGAGAGCATGTGGGCTCTGCCCCTCACATCATGGAGGCTCGGCCATATCTAATCCCAAGGCCACATCACCAGGGACTCACCTTGTTAGCCACACCTTACAGGTCTAGCCAAGAATACAACCCTCATTGACTCAATTACCTCAATGCCAAATACCAATTCATGAGCTCCCCAAAGGACCATTCTATATCTAGCTACAACAATCACTGTATCAATATTCAGTTTAGTGTATGTTTGTTTTATCTTTAAAAGTTCTTAGAGGTTTAACTCAGCTGCATCAATCACTTCCTTGAAAATTCCATCGTATTCACCTTCTAAGAAACCTTTTTTTCTAATTTATTCA
>NC_137787.1:39278446-39393446 GCF_963383645.1 Muscardinus avellanarius
CCCAGGATCATTCTGAGCTAGTACCCAGCTTTTTATTTTTTATTTTGAAATAGGATCTTACTAAGTTGCTGAGAATTTCGCTAAGTTGCTCAGACTGACCTCAGACCTACAATCTCCTGTCTCATTTTTTCTGTTCTTCAGCTTGTGAAAGTAGTTTTGTGCTTTCCTGAAGTTGAGAATGTTCATTTAAAGTACCTTTTATTATTTTCTGAAGTTGCCTCATTCTTGTATTGTATATTGAAGGCAGTCTTGGATGCAGCTTTTTGAAAGGGAGTGTTTTTGAATGTATCTTATACAGAATCTTTCATTCAATGGTGACATTTGATTAACTTGTTATAAATATTTAGATTTAACCACTTGTTTTTGGTGTTGGGAATTAAACCCAGGGCCATTATACTTCTGAGCTAAACCTCTCGCCCTATTTTATTATTTGTTTCTGAAACTTGGTTTCTCTAGGTTGCTGAGAGTCTCACAAAGTTGCTGACGCCGGTCTTGAACTTGCAATTCTCCTTCCTCAGCCTCCCAGGTACTGGGATCACTGGTGTGCCACCATGTCTGCCTCACATTTAACTACTTTGAAAAGTTTATATTCTAAACCCAAGTTCCACTTTGTGTTACAGCTTAATTGCTATTAGCAATAAAACTAAAAGAGAAAAGAATCAAAAGTACTTTAATGAAAAGGAAAAAGATACCTTTGTATATTTCTGGATTTAAGAATTAAACTTGTTGCAAAAGGTGTACAAAGCATCCCTAAGTACAACATCCCGAAGCTCAACATTGTTAGTCATCAGAGAAATGCAGGTTAAAACCACAAAGTCACATCATTTCACATCTACCAGAATAAAGTTAAAAAAGTAACTAAAGTTAAAAATTCTCTAAATATTATCAAGGATATGGAACTGGAACTATTATACATTGCTGGTAGGATAAGAAAACAGTACAATCATTCTTGAAAAACCTGGTAGCTTTAAAATGTTTAATAATTGACTAGTCATTCTAGGAATCTGACAAGAGAAATGAGTGCACATGTAGATAGACTCTTGTTAGAGTCTTGTAGGTTTCTTGAACAGTTTTGTTAAAGTCTTCACAGCAGATGTATTCATTATGGCCTAAATGAAAAAACCTCAAATACCAATCAACTGAAGAATGGGTAGCAACAGTCTACATATTTTATATGCTATATGAAATATTTCATGCGAATATTTTATACAATGAAATATTACTTAGCAATGAAAAAAAACAAGCTATTAATTCACACATACTACCTGAAAAAACCCAGGCATAAAAATGTATTTCGTATGATTCAATGCATATAAAGCTCTGGAACAGAACAAATGAATCTGTAACGGTAGAAATCGGGATAGCCATTACCTTTGGGGATGGATGAGTGACCGCGTGAGCTTTCTGGGGCGAAAGAAATTGTCTGTACTAGATTAATGAAAGTACATGAGATTTTTACATTTCTTTTACATCTTGTTGATTTATATATATGGACATTTTGCCTTATTAAAAAAAACAAAACAGATTTTTTTTGCCGAGAGAGTGCAAGCAAAGAACTGGAAAAACCATGTAACTGCGTCTGGATGGGAATGTGCTTCTTAAGGGCCCTTTGTCTTGGGAAGAGCAATCAAGGACATATTTCCAGAGCTTGAGCACTCTTACCTTCCACAATCACCAGGGTGTCTCTAGCTTTCAGCTGCTTTTCTTGTACCTGTCAGCATCTGCTGCTGCCGCTGCTGATAACTAATTTTTTTTTTTTTTTGAGGTATTGGGGAAGAAACCCAGGGCATTCTACCTCTAAGATACACTCCCAGCCCTATTTATTTTACTTATTTTTTTTAGTCTTTATTTCAAAACAGGGTCTTACTAAGTTGTGGAGGACCTCACTAAGTAGCTGAGGCTGTCCAGGAACCCAAATCCTTCTGTTTCAGCCCCCCAAATGCTGGGATTACAAGTGTGCACCACCATGCCTAGCTGATAACTAAAATTTTAATGGGGGGAATTTCTGTTGGAAAGGCAGTCTCAAGTTCCCCCAAAGTAATGTCTTGTGGGTGCAGATTCTATGACAATGAGGGGGGGAAAAAGGAGCATATATGATATTCTGTTTAAAGGAAGGAGAAGATGTTTTGGAATACTGCATAAACAGAGGTTTTGCTTATCATTGAAACAAACTGAAATGTTCACACGTGGATCCTGAGGCAACAGCAACAGCAGAGGAAGGGAGAGCCATTCTGTGAACTCTCAGGATGTATCTCTGATGGCCACAGATCATAAGTGTTAAAACAAGGCCAGCGGCGTCATCTACACTATAGATGGTGTCACCAATGGGCTTTAAAATAATTGGGCTACAGCTGAAATAGATTTTTCTACCTTTAAAATACCAACTATTTCTTCCACATATTGTCTTTATAGGAAATGTGCATAATAGATCAAGCTACATGTAGAGAAAGCAAAGAAATCGCTGCCATGGACTATGAGGTTGTATCTAATGGGTACTGCGTTTCCATGTTTGGGAGTGATGAAAATATTCTAAAACTGAATGTAGTAATGGTTGTAAAACTTTGTAAATATTCTGAGGGCCACTGAATTGTACATTTTAAGGGAGTTGGAGAAGGGCTAAGTGAGTGATGTGTGCATGTATGCCTCTACCATCTTGTACTCCATTAAGATTTATGACTGCAATTCACCAATAAAAATTTCAAAAATTAATTAATTATTGATACTTAAACATCTCAATAAAACTGTTAAAATATCAACTATTCAGACCATGTTGAAAAAACACAAAGTAAAAAAAAAGAAACACATGTGATTGCATTATTTGTGGCAAATGTCATACTTTATTTCTATATTTCAATGTTTACATTGAAAGTTTAGTAATATTTATAGGAATAAAAATGAAGAAAGTTATTAATGTTATATATGAGGAAATATAAACTAAACTAAAATAAAACAATAAACCTATATTATAATATAATAATATTTTCCAAAGGAAAGACCACCTCTGAAGTCCCAGACTACAGCAGAGAAGTGGGTGGTATAGAGATAGCAACTGAATTCTCCTTGAAAAGACTATTATACAAATTTGAATAATTTTCCTGCTGAGAAATTCACTGTTGACTTTCCTCACTTTTTGTGGATTTTCCTGACAGATAGGATAATCCCTTCAGAGTTTCTCCTGGATTCGTGGCCCAGGTACTTGGTTTTGATAATGTGGAAATGTGAGTCACCAAAAAGGAGCATTGACACACTCCCCAGGCTATCTGCAATTGCTCAGGGAGTCAGAGAAAGGGAGAAAGGACCGTCTAAGAAAAGAGGCTGCTGTTTCCTTGAAGTCTAACTTTTTTCTAGAGTCTTCTTGAAGCTTCCATGACTGCATCAGAAGTGTGTTGAAGCCTCCTGTTAAAGGGGATTATTGTATAGTAGAAATCTGAAGACGTAGCCGGATGTTGTGGCACTCATTTGTAATCCCAGCATTTGGGAGGCTGTGACAGGAGGATCATGGTTCCTGGCCAGCCTACTTAGTGAGGCCCTCCGCAACTTAGTGAGACCCTGTTTCAAAATAAAGAATAAAAAATAGGGCTGGAGATGTAGCTCGAAGGTAGAATGCCCCTGGGTTCCCTCCCTACTACCGTTAAAAAAAAAAAAAAAAAAAAGTCATAGGACCTGCATTTGAAAATCTTTTTTCCTCTGGCTTTTTAATTTTGCTAGTGTATAGACAAGTCAACTACACATTACTTTTCTCTAAGGTTGGAAACAAGGCAAGGATGTGGGCTCTCACCACTCTTATTTAAAAATACTTATAACAATCTATACATTTCTACATTCTTTTATTTTTATTTGATAGATATTACTTTTATAATTAATTATGGGTCAAGCAATTAATAATAATAGCACAGAGTTTTATAGTTGATAAGACACCTTTTATGGACCTAATTCTGCTTAATAATCAATAGTCTTGTGCGGTGGCTCAGTGTGCCCTGTGTAAACTGAGGAGTGAGTGTTCCTAGCGATGGCCTAACTCACCTAGGAGCCTCTGCTGGTAATCTTTAGCCCATGTTTTGCCTAGTCGGCCCATTATTAAACTGTTCATGGCTCTTCCTTGACTATTTACATGTTCTCTACTAGCTGGAATGACTCTTTTTCTTTCTGCCTACTTGCTGCCTGTCAATGCAGACTACATCCTTTAAAGTAAAAATCATGGAAGGAGACCCTGACCACTGCAGGCTACAGCCGGGGGCCATCAGGTGGGCCTCCGTGGATGGCTTGTTCTGCTTTAAGAGTATGTAGTACAATCCTACGTTCTCTTCAGTGGGGGCCTTGTGACTACCCAAGGAGATCTCATATGATTGCAAAGGCAGAAGATGGATCTACAGTTTATTTTGTCTCTCTCCTTCCCCTCACCCCCTCCAGTGATGTTCTTAGTTCAAAATGAGATGGATAACAGAGCAGTATCCAGCTTAACATGGTCTTCAAAATCAACATCTAACTTCTACTAATGAAGGACGAAGTATCCTTTTCAATTGGCTAATAATTCAAGTAAGAGCAGATCACAGAAGGCCTCCAAATCAGAATCCCAACACCTACAGCTGAGCTACTTCCCTCTCTCCGGAAGGGGGAGGTCATGGTAGATCATCATAGTAAACAGCAGATCATTAGTAAGATGCTTTCATTTATAAGTACAGCACTGTTTTGCCAAAAGCCCCGTGTACATCACAGGTTCTACTCACATGCGTTTACTAGGCTCTCTGATTGGAAGGCGGAGGCAAGAGGATTGCAAGTTTGAAGCTGGCTGGCCTGGGCACCATGGTGGGACCCCCATCTCAAAAACAAAACAAATAAACAAGCAAATGATTAAAACCCAAGATAGACTTGGACTCTGTTGACAAGTTTTCTGATCTCGAAACTACAGAAGTTCAACTTTCATACTGCCAGTTTGACCTCTCATTAAAACTTTTGGCTCCTGTCTGCTTCTGGTTATGTTAACCATAGGGTGGGTTTTTCTATACAGTTAAAAGATCAAGACCAAAGTTTTGAAATATGATCATCAGTCATAGTCCTGTTTATGATCTCTTACCACAAATGGTCTGTTAGGCTGTCTCCTATTAATCATCTCTGAGGAGCAGGAGGGAGTCACTTTGCTACATCTTTTGTGCATTGGAAGGTTCCCCTTCATTTAACCTTACTGGAAGAGTCTGCAGTAATCATTTCTCCTGGTGATGGGTGGCCATTGTATTATTGTTTGTGCGCATTTGAGTTGGTGGGTGGCATTTATAGTGTGCGCATTCCATCCCTCTGGTGGTTGAGGACTGTGGGGAGAGGTACTCTAAGGAGGCGAGCGCTACCTCTGAGATGAGATTCCGAAATTAGCTGAAAGGGTTCCCATCCTAGCAACCCTCAAAAAATACATAGAAACACATCTGTCCCTTATTTTTTCAGCTTGCTTTATGGTGAGTCATTCAAGTTCTTAAAACCATACAATTACACATGCTAACAGCAGAGAAAAAAGAGTAGATAATAAACCTGGCAGGGGTAATTTAACCAAACCATGCGTATCAGTGGTTTATACCAATAAGGGAGACTTAAGAATTCTTTTTAAGATACATGCGCATGCATACAACACACGCATATGATGCATACACAAATCCATAGATACATACATTGTAAAATTATGTGTGCTTGTACATACATACACATACACACATACACAATTCTATTGAAATGCAGTATAGCCGAACAGTTATAGATTTAAAATAATAGGCAGAATACCCTCCAGTATGCTAGGTTATTATCATCCTGTAGTTAGGTTAGGAAATATATATATATATATAAAATATATATATATAAAATATATATATATATTTTATATATATATACATATATATATATGTGTGTGTGTGTGTGTGTGTGTGTGTGTGTGTGTGTATGACTGTGTACATACACACATAATTTGTTCGAAGCCAGGATTTGAAAAAATCTGGAGATTGATGTATCGTGGAACATTATCTATATGCTGTAAACAAATGGAGTAAATAGAACTAATTGTAGATATGAAATACCTTGGATGAAGGAATTTAACTCTGCTGTGGATCCTAGGCTGATTGTTTAATGCATTTAAGTTTTCAGATGTTAGTATGAGAGGTTCATTGGTGCACAAATTACCTAAAGTTACCCATAAGGTATACTCTTAGACTTTAACATTTACTCTTACAAAATAAGTTTATTAAGTAAGTTCCTTTAGCAAGTTTCTGTTTAGATCATGATTAACTATAGGATGAAAAGGCAAATTATTCATTTTTTCAGTGCTTATAACTAGTTAGGATTTAAAATTGTGTACCTCATTTAAAATATATAATTTTTGAGCCACAGGTGGTGGCACATACTTGCAATCCTAATACTTGGGAAGCTGAGAGAAGGATCACAGGTTTGAAGCCAGCCTTAGCAATTTAGTGATGCTCTCAGCAACTTAGCAAGACCTTGTTTCCAAATTAGAATTAAAAAAGGGCTGGGTGTGTAGCTTAGAGGTAGAATGCCCATGGGCTCAATCCCCAGCACCACAATAATGAATAAATAATATTTTGAGAAACAGTTGATAAAAATTAAAATGTTATTCTGTGCAATCAGCACTTTGGCTTCTTGAGATTCTTCTTTCCCTTCCTCCCTCCCTCCCTCCCTTCCTCCCTCCCTCCCTCCCTCCTTTCTTTCTTTCTTTCTTTCTTTCTTTCTTTCTTTCTTATCTTTCTTTGTTCTTTCTTTTTTTTTTTGTTCAGTTAAATTTATTTCTTACTAGTCAGGCATGGTACATGCTTATAATCCCAGCATTCGGAAGGCTGAGACAGAAGGATTTCAGTTCGAGGACAGCCTTAGTCACTTAGTGACGCCCTTTGCAACTCAGTGAGACCCTGTTTCAAAATAAAGAATAAAAAATAGGGTTGGGTGTGTAACTAGGAGGTAGAATGCCCCTTGGTTCCATCCCCAGTACTGAAAAAAATTATTTCTTCCTGATTTTCTTTTAGGCATGAATCACAGGCTCATAGGAGATCACACACACACATACACACACATTTTATAAATATGTCATTCACACATACACACATACATATATATAATATATAATATATAATATATAATATATAATATATAATATATAATATATAATATATAATATATAATAAATATATATATGCCTATGCCTACTTCATGCTTTTTTCTTAGTAATCTTAAAAAATACTTCAGATTGTGAAGTTGTTTATTAATTTGTTTACAGTGTAAGACCATACATTATTGGTGTATGTTGTTTGGACATAAGTTTTATGCTTTTTACTGCATGCAATTGTATGATAATATTAATCACAGAATATTTCACAGGCTCATTTTATATTCAGTACCTGAATATGAAAGCTATTCTAGCTTATTGACATACTTTGAATTTATATTGTTTTTTTACTTTCCCAAATAAGAATATTTTGAAAAAAGAAAGAGAATATTATTTATTATTATTATTATTATTATCATCATCATCATTATTTTTTTGGGGGTGGTACTGGGGTTCCTGGAAACCCTTCTTCCTCCAGGCTACACTCCCAGACCTATTTTATACTTTTTATTTGGAAATAGGGTCTCCTAAGCCAGCGCGTGCGGCTGGCTTTGAACCTGCGCGATCCTCCTATCTCTGCCTCCCCAGCGCAGGGATTACAAGCATGCGCCACCACGCCTGGCAGAAAGAGAGTATTCTAAGAAAAGAGTATATATAAATCTGAATTCAGAGTATATTAAAATATATCTACCCTAGAGCATTTTACCTTAAATTTATTTTATACATATTCAACACAACTTCTTTATATGATATAGTCAAATAATATCTTTTCTTTGAAATTTAAAACGAGTAAAAACATATTTTTGTTTATGCTCTAAATGTTTGTGATTGAAGCTAGAGGTTATTTTTTAAATGTTTCCATGAACATTTTGAGGTACGATGACTTAGGAAGGTATTGTCAAATGGTGTATTTATTACTATTGTAAATTTCCTGATTTTATTTATTAAGAAATAGAGTTGAGGTTTGCTAGATGCCTGAGTGGTTTGATAGTCATCTTTAGAACTTAACATAAAAGGTATCAGTTGATTTTTTGTCTTTGATTTTATAGTATATCATATCTTGTGGTATTTGCGATGTTTACTTAACAAAATTGCTAAAGAACTTGTATGAGATAGTATTTTATGGGTCCAAGCACTAGCAATATATGCATGTAAAAAATAACTATAGAGGGGATTGGTGAGTTGGCCTGGACCACTCTCCTCCCTCATGCCATTTTGGCATGGGGCTGTAACTATCTTCTGTATTTCTATTTTCTGTATTTCTATGACCAATAGTAAGTATTTTTGTTCTTATGGGCAGGAAGCTGCTTTAGGCTTGGGTCATGGAGACAGATGGGCTAGTTCTCCTTTTTGTATTTTATTAGTAGGCCCAGAAGTAGGTTTTTTTTTTTTTTTTTTTTTTTTTTTTTTTTTTTTTTTTTTTTTTTTACTGGGAATGGAACCCAGAGGCATTCTACCTCCAAGCTATACCCCCAGCCCTATTATTTATTCTTTCTTTTGAAACAGGGTCTCACTGAGTTGCAAAGGGCCTCATTAAGTAGCTGAGGCTAGCCACAAACCGTGAGCCTCCTGTCTCAGCCTCCCAAATGCTGGGATTACAAGCATGCGCCATCATGCTTGGCAGCAGTTGGTATTTGACAGACCTTCTTTCAAGGTAAGATCCATACCCTTTAAGGCTGTAGCACTGTGATTTTTACCCTCATCCTTTTTTTCAAAGGAGGTCATATAGTATCAATAGCTGGGCAGGGGGAATTGGCTAATAATGGGCAAAGAATGAATAGTTTTTAAATCAAGATATAATTTACCACAGAGTATATGGTTGAATCTTTTTATTATAGTGTGCAAATTTTATATGTTTTCACACTTATTGGATTCCCATTAGGGCTGGTCTTAGAACCAATGGCTCCTCAAAGAGGCCTGACTTCACTTATTCTCATTTAAGAAGCCATTAGGATTCTCATATGCAGTGTACTAGTTTCCTATGACTATGTAAAAATTGTCACATGGAGCCATGTATTACCTTGACATTCTTATGGGTCACAGGTCTCCTGGGCTCAGCTGCACTGGGTCCTCTCTTCAGTCCTAAAAGCTGCAAATTATCAGACTGTGATCTTTTCCTGAGCTTGGGACTGCCGTCCAAATTCAGATGTTTGTAAATCCAGCTTCTCCAGGTTGTAGGACTGAGGACTCTGGCTGGCATTTGCTGCCTCGGGGCTACTCTCAGCTCTTAGAGGCCTCTGAAGTTCCTTGCTGGACAGTCTACTCACAACACAGAAGCTCCCTTCTTCAAAGCCAACAGAAGTCACTCCTGTCTGCTGCACCAGTCTTAGATAATGTGATAGAATCATGGCATGGCTTTCCATCCCCTTTGCTCACATAACCTAGTAGAAGAGATATCCTCAAGTCTGCCATGCTCTTCTGGCTAGGATCATGCATCTTCTTCTAACCATTGGGATGGAGCTTATACAGAGGCTTGGGTCATCGGGGGCATCTTAGAATTTTACCTATCATATATCACAGTCTACTAGACAAAAGCTGTCGGCCCTGCCCTTCTGCTCTTGCAAATATATTTACCTTCAGAAATTCTAGATTCTTTGTTTAGTAGCTGCCACTCAAGGCATTCACCGCAGTAGGTGATGGTTTGATTAGCAGGGCAATCTAAGCTTCCTGAAGACTGGCTCACATTCCTCAGAGATATTAGTGGCATCTTAATCTGAACTCCTGAAATATCATCAATGGTGAAATGGGCATAGAGGTGGGCAGCTTTTTTTAAAAAAAATAAAGAAAAGAAAACACAGCTAACAGTAACACCTAGGTTTTAAAATCATGCCCAGCTCATGCTTGACAATCCTTCTGATAGCCCAAATACTATAAATTTAGTTGACGATAACAGAACAGATGGAAAAAACATATGGCTTGTAGGTAGTGTGTGGTGGTTGATATTTGCGGTACATTAGGGGAATTTATTTTATTTTGTCTCTTTCCTTGTGTAACTTTGTGGTGTTTTATCAAATGAATTTTATGTGCCTTTTTGACTTATTTCTCTAGTAGCTATTAAACTCTCTTTGTGACTTGGACATAATATTAAAAAGGTTTGTTTTTATAATTACTTCACAGCAGGCATTTAAATATACAGGCAGGGAGACTATTTCATTCAGGAAAACATATCTTTAGCTATTCTTTGTTATATTGGATCCTTGGAGAGATATTGCACAGGTAAAGAGACAAATATTTAGGAAGATTAATTTATGAAGAACTATAAAGTAGTTAACTTTAACTGGGATTTAGATATAAGCCTAAAATTATAACAAATATTAAAAGTCCTGGTTTAACAGTGATCTTTACATTTAAAAAAATCAGTAAAGACAATAAATTGAAATTACTATTTTTTGATCCTGTTACAAAATAAGAAAATTTAATGTACAGAAAAGGCATAAACACATTTTTTATAGGATCCTCAATTTGATGTGTTTTTAGGCTAGTCAGCAGCCCTGGAAACTCTGTATCACTTTGAAGTTTATCTGAATTGAAACAGCTTCCTAATGTTTGCCTGTTAGTAATTTTGTGATTTTTTTTAAAAAAGCTAAGTATTTACTTTATAAAGCTTTTTTTTTTTAATACATACAGGAGAATATGAAAAGACATTTCTCTTCAGGGGTAGTAAAGGATAAAGGTAGACTGACAATTCAATATAAATTAAAAATGTGTGAAAATCCCTGCTGTTGATGACTACTTAATATTATAGCTAGGAGAATGAAGCTACATAAAAATCAAAAGTAAATGAATTCATTTAGTTTCCTGCCACGAATCTTTTTTTTTTATCTTTCTGTCGCATCTTACATAAATGAATAGCTCTCATACTCCTGACTATCAGAGCAAACTTTCTTTGTATTTCATCCACATTAATTTTTATTAGTTGAATTTCATCATTTCTGTTTGCCAGGTTTTGAACTCTGATACAAACAAAATACACTAGAATGAACAAAGAAAAAAGGTTGTTTCAGTGTATTAGACTGGCTCATCATCCCAGAAGCATCTCTAGAACGTGTATTTGTGTTTCCTCTTGAACAATGAGTGCTGAAATAAATAATATATTTAGTTAAATTTTAAACTTTCAGTCAAAATATATTCAGGTTCAATTAGTCATTTGTTTTCATTCAAGTTTTGACATTTTAGAAACATTTTATTTAAGCCGGGCGTGGTGGCGTACTGTGTAAGCCCAGCATTCTGGAGGCTGAGACCAGGAGGATCACGGTTTGCGGTAGAGCGTCACCTGAATAGTTTCTTTGGTGAGATCTCTTGTTGAAGTCTTTGACTTTTTTAATTAGTTTTTTTTTCTACTTAGTGAGGCCCTCCGCAACTCAGTGAGACCTGGTTTCAAAAATAAAGAATACAAAATTGGGCAAGGGTGTAGCTTGGAGGTCAAATGCCTCTGGGTTCCACACCCAGACCCGCAAACAAGCAAACAAACAAACAACAACAACAAAAAAAACCCCAACACATTAAATAGAGCAGTTTTAGGTTCACAGCACAGTTGATAGGAAGGTGCAGAGAGATCTTCCATTTATTTTGTTCCCATACTCTCCCCATTTTTAATATCTTCTATTAGAGAGGTATATTTCCTTCTTTTTCTCCTTCCTTTCTTCTCTCCTTCCCTCCCATCCTTGGCACTGGGAATTGAACCTAGCAGCATTCCACCTTCAAGTCATGCCCCTAGAACCCCACTCACCATATTTCTTAAACAAGGTCTTGCTAAGTTACTGAGGTTCTCACTAAGTTGTCGAGGCTGGCCTTGAACCTGTGATCTTCCTGTTTTAGCCTCCCAAGTACTGGAATTACAGGGGCACATCACTGGGCCCAGCTCAGAGAGGTACATTTTTTTGCCAAAATATAGATTTTTTTGCCAAAATGTACATTTTATTTGCATGTCATTATCACCCAAGGGCCACAGTTGACTTAGGGTTTTCTCTTGGTATTGGATAAATATTTAAGACATATATTCACAGTGTCATACAGAGTAATTCACAATCTAAAAACTTTCAAGGCTCCTCCTATTCAAGTCTCTGTTCTTCTAACTCCTAGCCATGCTGAACTTTTTACTGTTTCCATAGTATTGAGTTTTCCAGAATATTCTATAATTGGCATCATACAGTATACAGCCTCTTTAGATTTCCTTCTTACACTTAGTAATGTGCATTTAAATTTCCTCTGAGTCTTTTCATGGGTTGATAACTAATTTCTTTTCAGGGATGATTAATATTCTATTATCTTAATATACTGGTTTACTTATCTGTTTACCTATTTAGGAACACCTTGGTTGCCTCTAGGTTTTGATAATTATGTATAAAGCTGCTATGAGCATCCATGAGCAAGTTTTTATGTGGCCTTAATGTTTTCAACTCCTTGGGTAAGAACTAATGAACATAGTTGCTGGGTCATATGTTTAGTATGTTTCGTTTTGTAAGAAACTGCCAAACTGCCTTCCAATGTGGCTGGCTGTACCCTTCTGCATTCCCACCAACAACGAATGAGAGAATCTATAGTGATAGATCTTCGCCAGTGTTTGATTCTTGTCTCTGGTTAGAATTTTGGTTATTTTAATAGGTTTGTCATGGTAACTCACTGATGTTTTAAATGTATATTTCTTTGATGAAATATGACATAGAGATCCTTTAATGCATATTTGTCAACTGTATAGTTTCTTTGGTGAGATCTCTTGTTGAAGTCTTTGACTTTTTTAATTAGTTTTTTTCTAGTGTGTGTGTGTGTGTGTGTGTGTGTGTGTATGTGTGTGTGTTTACAGGTCTGGGGATGGAACCCAGAGGCATTCAAACTCCATGCTATACCCCCTGCCCAATTTTGTATCCTTTATTTTGAAACCGGGTCTCACTGATTTGCAGAGGGCCTCACTAAGTAGCTGAGGCTGTCCGCAAACCACGATTCTCCGGTCTCAGCCCCCCGAATGCTGGGATTACAAGCGTGCGCCACCACGCTTGCCTTCTAACTGTTGGGTTTTAAGAGATATACTTTTAGCCGGGCGTGGTGGCGCACGCTTGTAATCCCCTCACTTGGGAGGCGGAGACAAGAGGATCGCACAGGTTCAAAGCCAGCCTCAGCTACTTAGTGAGACCCTGTTTCCAAATAAATATAAAATAGGTCTGGGAGTGTAGCTCAGAGGTAGAAAGCCCCTGGGTTCCACACCCAGTACCACCAAAAAAATAAAAAAGTAAAAATAAAATATATACTTTTATTTATGAATTTACTTACGCATCATAGTGAGGTTCCATATGTTACAAACCCATATCCATGCAGTACATGGTGTGGTTCCTCTGAATCCTCTAATCCCCTTCCACTGTTCTACTGGTCTCTCTCCTCATATCTAAAGTCCCCCTTTTTTCCTATTTTCTCTGTTGTTTCCACATATGAGAGAAAACATATGACCCCTGAATTTCTGAGACTGGATGATCTTGTTTAGCATAATATTCTCTAGTTTCATACAGTTTCCTGAAAATGACATCATTTTGTTCTTCCTTATGACTGAGTAAAATTCTATTGTGTGTATGTGCTGCATTTTTTTAAAATATTAATCTTTTTTTCTGTGACACTGGGAATGGAACCCAGGGGCATTGTACTTCCAAGCTACACCTCCAGTCCTATTTTTTGTTTTTTAGTCTTTTTATTTGTTTTGAAAGAGGATCTCACTGAGTTGCAAAGGGCCTCACTAAGTAGCTGAGATCCTTCAGTCTCTGCCTCCCGAATGCTGGGATTACAAGCTTGTGCCACCATGCCCAGCTTTAAATATTAATCTTTTGACTGAAAGTTAAGTTGGATCCATAATTTGGCTATTATTAATTGTGCTGCTATAGACGTAAGTATGCGTTATCACTATAATATTATGATTTTATTTATTTTTTATGATTTTGATGCTTTTGAAAAGATACTGAGAAGTGGTATAGCTGGGTCATTTGGTGGTTCTATTCCTAGTCTTTCTGATGAACCTCTATAGTAATCTCCATAGTGATTGTACTAATTTATACTCCCACCAACAGTGTTTAAGAGTTCCTGTGGCCCCATATGCTCACCAGCATTCATCATTATTTATATTCTTGATGGTTGCCATTCTAACTGAAGTTAGATGGAATCTCAGTGTAGTTTTGGCTTGATTTACATTTCTCATTGCTAATGATGTTGAACATTTTTTCATATGTTTATTGCCCATTTGTATAGTTCTCTGTAAATTTTAGCAAGTAGTCCTTTATCAGATATGCCTTCTGTAAATATTCTCTCCCGGTCTGTGGCTTGTGTTCTTCTCTCTCTCTCTCTCTCTCTCTCTCTCTCTCTCTCTCTCTCTCTCTTTCTCTTTCTCATCCTAGGGATTGGACCCAGGGTGGTCTACCTCTGAGCTACACCCCAGATCTTTTTATTTTTTGTTTAGAAACAGGGATTCATTACGTTGCTGAAGTTGGCCTTGAACCTGCAATTCTCCTGTCTCAGCCTCCCAGGTACTGGGGTTACAAGTAGTGCCACTGCACCTGTCTATATTTTTATTTTCTTGACTGTTTGCTGCAGAGCAGAAAATTCTAATTTTAACAAAGTCCAACTTCTAAATTCTTCCTTTCATGGATCATAACTTTGATGACATATTTAAAAAGCCATAACCAAATTAAAGTTATATAGATAGATCTCCTAGAAATTTTTGTTTCATGTTGTATACTTAGGTTCATATTTACTTATCTGTGATCCAAATTTATTTATCTTTTGTGAAGCATATAAGGCTTGTGTATAGATTCTGTCTTTTTTGTCATGTTGAATCTTTTAGAATATATAATTGTTCTATTACCTATTTATTGAAAAAGTTCATATTTGAATTTTATATTTTGCAATAGCATAATTAATCTTATCCATAAATAAATAGTATATATTGCTAACTACTCAGTCAGATTTTGTGTTTTTTTTAGTTAATGTTATCACTAAGTAAATAAATTGAGAATGACAAAATGCTTTTGGCTCAAAATACAGCATTGTGTCTTGTAAACATGAATAACACCCTCATTTCATCATAGATGTTATCTTAATAAATTTTATATGTTAGCATGTCATGATAGATTTCATTTAGCTTCCATGCCAGGAAAGTTAATAGAAAGTCTATTGTTTTGTAAAGTCTTTTCATAATCTTCCTATTCTAGTCTTTAATCATTGGTCTTCTTTTTAAGTTTTTAATGGTGCATAATAATTATACATAATAGTGGCATTCGTGGTGACATATTTGTGCATGCTCACAGCACAATTTAGTCTCTTTCATTCCCCCTTGCTCTTCCTTCCCTTCCCCAGTCCCTTTCCTCTAACCTGCTAGTAGAGATCTTTTTTCTCTCTCCAGTTTCCACATACAAGAGAAAACATATAACCCTTTACACTCAAAGTCCGACTTACTTTACATAATGTGATGTTGTCCAGTTCCATCAATTTCCCTGCAAATTACATAATTTCATTCTTCTTTATGGTTGAATAAAACTCCATTGTGTTTATATGCCACATTTTCTTTATCCATTCATCTTTGTGTAGTTACCTAGGTTGGTCCCATAACTTGGCTATTGTAAATTGAGTTCTATAAACATGGTATGCATGTATTGCTATTCTATGCTGACCTTAATTCTTTTGGATAAATACCAAAGAATAGCCTAACTGGGTCATATGGTGGTTTCATTCTTAGTCCTTGAGAAACCTCCATACTAATTTTCACAGTGGTTTGTACTCATTTACAGTCCCACTAACAGTGTGTGAAAGCTTTGTTTTTCCCACATCCTCACCAGCATTTGCGACCATTTGTATTCTTGGTGGCTACCATTCTGACTATAGTGAAATAAAATCTTAGAGTAATTTTATTAGCAATTCCTTGATACCTAGAGCTGTTAAGTATTTTAAAGAATATATGTGTTAGGCATTTATATTTCTTTTAGGAAATGTCCGTTTAGTTACTTTCCCTATTTATTGATTTTTTTCTTTTTCGCGTCATGTTTTTTGAGTCTTTGCATATTCTGGATACTAAACCTCTGTCAGCGAAATAATTTGCAAAACCTGTCTCCCATTTTGTCAGTTCTTAGTTCTTGCACTTAGTTGTTTGATGTACAGAAGATGTTTAATTTGGTTCTATTAAATTTGTTCATTTTTTCCCTCTTATTTACTGAGGTTCTATTGAGGAAGTCACTGCTTGTGCATATATGTTGAAGTGTTTCTCCTATGTTTCTTCTAGAAGTTGCAAATTGTCTGGACTAATTTCTAGATATTATTCCATTTTGAGATGATTTTTGTGCAGGATGAAAGATGGGGATCTCCAGTTTTTCCAACATCATTTGTTTAAAAATAACTGTTTTTTTTCTCCTGTGCATGTTTATACTACCTTTATGAAGGACACATGATTGTATTGGTGTGGGTTTTTCTGTTTTTCTAATTTCAATGATCCATATGTACTATACAGTTTTAGTTATTATGGCTCTGGAGTATAATTTTAAACCAGGTATTATGATGTTTTCAACATTGTACTTTCTACTCAGAGTTCTGGGTTCTCATTGGATATAACAATTTTATTCGATAGTTATTTTATTACATGTATTGAAATATGTTATTCATATGCTGGATGTGATGCTACACGCTTATAATCCCAGTACTTGGGAGGCTGAGAGGAAGATTACATGATCACGGCCAGCCTCTGGTGTTTAGTGAGGACCTCCACAAATGAGTGAGATCCTGTTTTAACATAAAGAATAAAAAATAAGGCTGGGGGTCTAGCTCAGAAGTGAAATGCCTCTGGGTTCATTCCCCAGTACTTAAAAAGAAAAGAAAAATAAAGGAAGAAAGAAAGAAAATGCATTATTTCAACACCTTAGACTTTAGGGTTTCTGCTAAGAAATCTTCTGTTATATTGATTTGTTTTTCCCCATTGGTGACATAGTGTCTCTCTCTTAAATCTAAGTTTTTTCTTGATCTAGATTTCTGACATTTTAATTATAATGTTTTTGGAAAGCCTCTTTTCTGGTCTTGTCTATTTGGGGTTCTAAATGCGCGCGCGCATGTGTGTGTGTGTGTGTGTGTGTGTGTGTGTGTGTGTGTGTGTGAATGAGGATTGAGCTACACTCTTAGCTCTGTTTTACTTTTTGTTTTGAAATAGAGCCTCACTAAGGTGCTAACGGTCTCATTAAGTTTTCTGAGACTTATTTAGAACCTGAAATCTTCCTGTCTCAGCCTCCCAAGTATTGGGATTACAAGCATATCCCAACAGGCCTGGCTGCCTTTAGCATTTGGATATTCACCTCACTCCCAAAGTTTGAAAAGTTTTCTGCCTTTATTTTACTGAATAGTTTATCAATATCATTAGCCTGTATCTCTTTTCTTTCCTCAATATATGAGCCTTAAAGTAGGTCTCTTAATGTTGTTTGACTTTTTGAATATTCTGATTATAGATTCTTAACTTTTTAAAATACTTTCTGACTGTTCCAGAGTGTCTAACTTATCTTTAAGTTCTGAAATTCTGACTGCTACTTGATATAATCTAATGGAGAGACCTTCAAATGAGTTTTTTATATAACCTATTGTGACTTTTATATCTAAAATTTCTGATAGTTTCTTTTCACAATCTTTATCTTTTTATTAAACTCTTTTATTCTTGTATTTTTTTTTAACCTGCATTGTGTTGCTGCACTGCCTGGAAGTCCCCTGCATTCTGCTCTGCTCTACTTTTCTCCCATTAGAGGAAAGGAGGAGGATTAGCAGCCTGCAGGTCACAGTGATCCCATTTTACAGGTTGCTGGGAAAGCCTTCTTCAGTGTCATTCCCTGATACTATTAACTGCTATCTCCAGGTGGGGTGAAACTGTAGAAATTCATTTGCGTCCTGAGCTGTAAGCTTAGATGTTATCGCTGCAACATGGTTGCATGCCATAGTTCTCTGCCAGCAAACTGTGAAAAGCAGAGATTGCTTCTCAGTGGCCAGGGAGCTTCGCAGCTCCTGTCCCAGGTAACTCGGTCGGACTCTCTCTTCCAACTGTTGTTGGAAGTAAGCTTGTCAGCCTTGTCTCTTGGTCACTTCTCCTCCCAGACTTCCCCTGATGGTGCAGGTGTTAGTTCCTGCTTAACAAATTCTTTCCTGTTACCTCTTCCAGTGACCAGAATTTGAGACCTTCTAAACTTCCCACCTTTCAGTACTGTGAGTAGCGTGTTCCCTTTGCCGCCCACCTCTCTGATGAGCTCTCCTCTCACAGCCTGGCTCCTCACTGCAGAGGGTTGAAATCTGTAGCTTACGTCCTCTCTGCAACTTGGATCATCTAATCATTGTTTTTCAAAGACGTTCTTTAGTCTAATCTAATCGTCTTCTGCTTTTACTGTAATTCATTTCTCCCTGTTCAGTAGAGATGAATAGATTATAATATCTCATAGATAACATTCAGGTCACACCTATGCTTATGAAAAGTATTCTGAAAGTCCATTTTCTACAACTTCCTCCTTTAATATAACATACTTTCATTATTAAGTGATATTACAAATGGATCAAATAAATGTAAGTTACCTGATAGATGGATGCATACAGTGATACACAATCTTGTTGAGAAAAATGCTGAAATTTGTTAGTGAAGTTTTCATTATCTCAAGTTTTTTTCTCCGACAAACTTGACACCATTAAGTATTCTTACTTGTTAAGCATACCTACTTTCTTCTCCATTTGTACCATTATTGCCAATACCAATTCACTTTCTCAAGACAAGTTAGGTCTTCTGTTACTGTGGCGACACTACACTGTGCTGCTGCATTTGTCCTTAATATAAATGTAAAGGATGTACAGTCAAACCTTATACCTTGTGCTAAAATCACCTGAAAGGCATCGTTTTCATTCACAGATTTGGTACGCAGTTGAGTGCATTTATTTTGAATTGGTCTTTATTTTTAGCAATCGCTTCTTTAAAACTTGCTTTTCTTAGCTATATAAATCATTTATATGATTCCAAAGTAAAAAATCCATAATAAAGTATTTTAAAAAGAGTTTAAATTCTACCCCTGTCTTCCACACTGTATACCTAAGCATCACTAATTAATTGTTTTGTTTTTGGTTTATGCTGCTAGTATTTTTTTCTTTATTTATTTAAAAATTTAATTAAATATATGGAAATGCATATCTATTTATACCTACACATATGCATATATTATTCACACTGATATTAGTTATTAAATACATTTATGAGTATGTGCATATATGTAATAGTGTGTAGTGGTATCTCACTGTTCTTATCATATATATATATGTATACATATGTATATATATACATATATATATATATATATATATATATATATATATTTTTTTTTTTTGGTGGTACTGGGGGTGGAACCCAGGGACCTTCTACCTCCGGGCTATACTTCCAGACCTATTTTTATATTTTATTTGGAAACAGGGTCTCACTAAGTTGCTGAGAGCCTCACTAAGTAGCTGAGGCTGGCTTCGAACCTGTGCGATCCTCCTGTCTCAGCCTCCCAAGCGCTGGGATTACAAGCATGCGCCACCATGCCCAGCTGTAGATATATTTTTAAGACATACACATGTGATACACATTCACAAACATACACACACAAAGAGATATTTGTTCCTTCATCTTCCCTCAATGTGGAAATATCGCCCATATTAGCATATAGCCCTCTTCATTACTGCTTTATAGATGTAAAAACGTGCCATAGTTCTTTAGCTTTTATCAATGGGCATTAGACTAGTTTCCAATATTTTTCTATTATAGATAATATTGCAATTTACTTGTAGTTTTGCCTACAATATTTTTCTCTGAGTAAACCTATCAATCTTCAAGACAATAAGAATAATCAATGATCCATCCCCTTCCTGAATAATATATTATTATAATACTATTAATTTGTCAATGTTTTATATTTTTATCTTTCCTGTACATTATGAACATCTTTGGGTTATAAATAGTGCCTGGCTTCTATCTGGTCCACACATTTTGCACATGCTATTGTGTGCCTTGTGGATTCCCATGGTCGTTCTTATCCAAAAGTTTCTCCAGTATCCATCTCCATGAATCAGTATGTGTTTGACTCAAAAGTTCTTTAGATTATTAATTTAGTAAATTTTTGAAAAATATCACCTGAATATTGAACTGTGCAGGATGTAAAACTGACAGTCTTCCATGGAGGTCTTGCCATACCTGTGTTTAGCCATGTGCCCTAAGCTAATAGTAACATCTATCTATCTATCTATCTATCTATCTCTATATATATATTATAGATACATGTTACTATTAGCTTATATATATATTGGTGGTACTGGGGTTCCTGGAAACCCTTCTACCTTCGGACTACACTCCCAGACCTATTTTATACTTTTTATTTGGAAACAGGGTCTCTTAAGCCATCATGGCTGGCTTCGAACCAGCGCAATCCTCCTGCCTCCACCTCCCAAGTGCGGGGATTACAAGCGTGTGTGTGTGTGTGGTACTGGGGGTGGAACCCAGAGCCTTTCTACCTCCAGGCTATACTCCCAGACCTATTTTATACTTTATTTGGAAACAGGTTCTCACTAAGTTGTTGAGAGCCTCACTAAGTAGCTGAGGCTGGCTTCGAACCTGTGTGATCCTCCAGTCTCAGCCTCCCAGTGCTGGGATTATAACACCACACCCGGCTTAACTTATATTTTTTGATCTCAGGGTTTTTATCTGAAACACGGGAGCCATAATTTCTATTTTGATTGTCTCATGAGACTCCTGGAAGAAATAACTGCAGTGATGAATGTGAAATAACTTGCTAAAATATAAAGAACCATAAAATACATAGAACAGTTATTGTTATGTTAGTACTATATGCTCTTAAGTGTTTTGCTATTATCTTCCCCAACAGGCTTAGCTGTTTGAGAAACACGGGCAGAGTTATTGTTTGTTTTATATTTCCTCAAAGCAGCTGGTAGAAAGGAATAGACACCGAATTTATGAAACATTTTATTTTATTGAGTCTAACACCAAGGGCCCCAAACTCAAATGTGTACTGAGGTTGTACTAAGGACATAAATCATGCCATAGTAACAACTGGTGAGCAATGAGGGTGGACCTGTAGAAGGAAATCCTTGCTCAAGGACAGGTAAGCTAAGTCCGGGTGAGGTAATGAATAATTGAAGGCCCCTTTCAGTAGTCTTACTGCTCCTTTATGAAGTCTGGTTTATATAAATGTTATTTGAGAAAGAAGCCTTATTGCTTTGCTTCTTTCATGTTATAGATAACATTAAAGATGTGTAATACTGACAAACACAGCCAAATCGCCATAATAATAATTACAAGTAATCCTGATATTGATAACAAAAACATTTGTGATGTAATAAGCATAATACTCAAAGGCTGCAGCTTATTGTAGTCTTTTAAAACTACCTTAGAACAGTTTGCTTGTTTTAGACCTGCCTTTTGTATGTCTTCTACGGTATTAGACATGTCCTCTTGGTATTAGACTCAAGGGCCCTAGGTATGAAACCCAAAAGCCAAGTATTACTCTACTGCTTCTTATAACATAATTTGTTTTGATCTTATAGATATTGCGTATCATAGTGCTGATTTTCATCTTTTTCTTGCATAGTTTCTGGGATATGCAGAGCCAAATTTGTCACTGACTCCTAGAAAAAGACACCAGATCTGTCACAGATACTAGATTCTAATTTTGTTTTTAGCATCATCTTTAACTCATTACTCTTCTTTTTTCCTGACAGTCTCCTTATTCTATTTTACTTGATAAGTCTTTGTAAGCCTCCTCAAAACTTTTTTGAGAAAAGTGAAGTATAAATGACAGAAATTTCAGAGTATGTGCATTTGAAGAAACGAGAGTAATATGACATTGTTACTTCCAAAGAAATAGTGCATGCAGCCAAAAGAGTATGACTTTCTATAGCAGACTCTCAATAACAATTGAGAACCAAAAAATGTGTTTCCCCATAATTTTCTACCCAGTAAGTTTTACTCAATTTTCTCTTCACTTTCAAAAGAAAACATATCTTTTAAAGGACTAGCCTAACTAGATTTCAGAATATGCTTTGGGATTCAAAAGAAAAATAAAAAAAAAACATTTAAAATGAAAAATAATATATTTTTCAGGGGAAAAAATCTCTGCTAATACCTTAAAATTTCCACAGCTTCTTTGCTTACATTAAAATCAAGAACAAGAAGAAAAATGTTCCCTGTGACAACCTGAATATTTGGATAATACGTGTATACACTTTTCATCAATTTTGTGTTTGTGATGCTTCCTACAGCTAGAGGTGAATGAGAATCTAGAGGGAAATAATGAATGAATTTAGCCCTCATTTGCCTTGATTCTACAGGTAATTTTTACGTTTTCAGAAACTCAAGGGTGTTATTTGAAGAAATTACTCAGGAATAAAGGTATCCCACCAGGCAAAAGAGGATTTCATGTTTTTGAGATACCTCTTTCTTTAATTTCCAGTTCGCAGGTGTGACTGGGGAAGGCAAAGGGAGTTAAGAATGTCTAGGTGATACTTGTGGCTAAGAATGGCAAATACCGTCCATGCTCAGCAGTGAGCGGCTCTCAAAGGGATGCATACCCAGCCATCTTTTTGTTGTTATTGAAGCATTTTGGAAAATTGCATTAAAGAGGGGCTGTATTCTCTTCTGAGTGAAATAGCTTTCACAGATACTTCTGTATTTCCTAGGGTGCAAGCCTACATGTTACTTTAAAAAATCTTTCCTTGGAAAAATTATTTTCCTTTCACTTCATTTTAAGGGAAAAATCCTAATCTGTATTACATGGTAACTTGTAACATGGTGCAATTTAGGTAAACTGAGATCGAACATGAAGACAGGTATGTAGATAGAGACATTATTGATACAGGTCTATACAACTAAAAGATGTTCATCCCTCCTGAGGAATGTTTAGAAATTCTTCTTCCTCTTCCTCTTTCCTCTTCTCCTTCTCCTTCTCCTTCTCCTTCTCCTTCTCCTTCTCCTTCTCCTCCTTCTCCTCCCCCTCCCCCTCCCCCTCCCCCTCCCCCTCCTCCTCCTCCTCCTCCTCCTCCTCCTCCTTCTTCTTCTTCTTCTTCTTCTTCTTCTTCTCTCTGTCTTTCTCTCTCTCTGTGTCTGTCTGTCTGTCTGTCTGTCTGTCTGTCTGTCTGTCTCTCTCTCTCTGTATGTGTGTGTGTAATGGGGATCAAACCCATGGCCTCATACAATGCTAGAAAGTACTCTACCCCAACCTGCATTCTCAGTCCCCAAACTACTGGCATCCATAATGATGATTTTAGGATGGCTAAAGGGAAGAAAGGCATTATTTTTAATGTAATATAACATTTTAAAACTCCTTATAAGCCATCTCCTATAAATTGTAAAATTTTCATTTTTACTATTGAAATTGACATCTGTATTTTCAGTAGCAGCTTTAAAACATTTAAGATGCAAGCAAAATTTTTTGCAAACAACAACAAAACACAATAAAAAAACATTTTTTCTAGTTCTTAGCTATAAACCATGTATTAATTTAATCCCTACTGTATGCATTAAGTATACATATGATGTAGTATTTCTTTGAACCATAGATTTTACTAAGCAGAGACACAAAAGTCTTAATTGTAGCACTGCTTATTGTAGTAAAATAGTAGAAGCCATCTACATTTATAAAAATCAGAATTGGGTTGCTAATTTTCAGTATAGCTATATAAATTCTTATAAAACTTAGATCTCTCAGGAGGAAATTATAGGGCTGGGGATATAGCTCAGTGGTGGAGTCTTATGTAGCATGCATGCACCAGGCTCCCTGGGTTCAAATGCCAGCATTGACTTTTTTCCCTAAAATTCAAATGATAAATTTAGATTTTTAGCTGAGATTTCCCCTTTGAAAGCCAGATTCATCTATAAGTTTTATGATATGCTCACTTGTATGTATCACAAACATCTCAACATTAACATGGTCTATGTTGCATATAATGACTCTGGCCCTCTGTGCAGCCTTAAGTACAGAAAACAACTCTTCACCTTCCGAGTGAGTCAATTAAAGGCCAACTTTGCCCCCTTCACACCCACAGTTCATCCTTTCCACTTCCCATTTATGACCAGGTTTTATTTCCAACTCAGATTCCCAAACAGAGTGTGAATACCTCTGTTTCCCTGCAAAGGAAAGGAAACTTCTTAGGCTGCTCCCCAGCCCCACAGCAATCCAGCCCCTCACCAGGCCTCCTGCAACACCTAGCACCCTCACACTCCTCTTTGCTCTGGTAGGAGTGGCTTTCCATTGCTCCTAGCATCAGATCAGAATCCTGATTTACACACCCATGACCAGAGGCCTCAGTAAAATGGCCCCTGCTACCCCTTTATATTCTTTGTTTATTCTTGGAATGTCTTCTCTACTTTTCATGTTGAAATTTGATCCCATCTTTAGATGTTAGTTTAAACTCCTCTCTCTCTCTCTCTCTCTCTCTCTCTCTCTCTCTCCTCTTTCTCTCTCTATCTTTTTCTCTTTATCATATTTTATCACTACTTGACCTACTTATACAAGATCTATCATGCCCACTTGGATGATGGCTTCCTGAATTGTCTCTGTTCCTACTCAGTGTCTAACGATTTCTGGTACGTAGTAGAAGCTCAGTATTAAGTATCTGTTGAACAAATGACTTCATGAAGGTGTAATTATATCCTTTCAATATTGAAATATTTGTAAAGTGGTTGTAGGCTATGATATAGTTGACTTTTTCTAGATTTTTTTCTCCCATTTTTAACAAGATAAGTAGTTGGAAATAAAATATTTTCTTCACTTCTTTATTTTGTAGAAAAATTATAAAGTAATTTTACATTCAGATTGGCAGCAAAAAATTAATAGAAATTTTAATAAAAGTACAATGTTAACAGCCCTCCAGCTTTGAAATATGAAGCATGCTGGGCTACGTGGTCTTTCATTGTGATTCATAGGAATTTAAAGATATTAAACTAGCTGTAGACGTTTTCTCTATTATTCTCTGAATGTAATAGGAACATATTGAGAATTACAAGTTAAAATTGAATGTAAGTGTCATAGAGCTCAGACAAAACCTATTCTCTATTTCAGGAAAATTGGAATTAAATTGTGATCACGGCACATGTATCAAATATGAGCAAAATAGTGTTAGTAATTTTCTTAATAAATGAGATTACATATAATAGAATAAATAACATTTGGATAATATAAATGAATGCCAAGGTTATAATGATCCATTTGATAGCAGTGAAGAATATTAACAACTTTACACAGAAATTTAGCTGTCAAGGAATTTAGAGCTCACTCTTTTAAACTTTCAGTTTCTTTTGATATATAGTTTATATCTTTATTTCACCAGGTATCATACCACTCAGTTTTGACATCCTCTGTATTTCTATTACTAGACTTTAGAAATGTGTGCATATATTTTAGAGTAAAAGATTGTATCTAGAAAACATCTATCAGTGCTAAGCAAATTATTGTATCAGAGAACCATGTGTGTGTGTGTGTGTGTGTGTGTGTGTGTGTGTGTGTGTGGTACTGAGGATTAAACCCAGGGACGATCTACTTCTGAGCTATACCCAGAACACTATTTTCATTTTGAAACAGCATTGTGCTAAGTTTCTAAAGACCTTGCTAAGTTGTTGAGGCTGGCCTTGAACTTGGGATTCTCCTGTCATAGCCTCCCAAGTACTGGAATTAGAGGTGTATGCCACTATTCCCAGGTAAGACAGCTTTTTATTTTAAGTTCAGTTTATCTTGATGGGATGCTATTAGCACAACAAAGTATTATCAGGGGCTGTGGATTTATCTCAGGGGTAGGGTATGTATCTAGCATTCTCAAGACTTTGGGTTCAATCCCCAACACCAAAGAGTAGGGACTATTTAAATTATAAAAACATGAACATTACTTATTATTTTTTCATAATGAAAAGCTGAGTGGAGAAATTATGTTAAGTGAGGTTAGCCAAGCACAGAAAGTGAAGGCCCATATGTTTTCTCTAATATGCACAAGCTAGGGAGTATTTGGGATACTAGAGGGACTCCAGATAATGGAGGGGAACCTGAGTGGAGCCAGGGAGGAAGGGTAGGGGAGGAGGAAGACAGATTCATTAATGGAAATACTGCCATCGACTATGTGTATGTGAATATAGTCAATCTGGGTACTTGATATTGGGAGAGAGGAAATGGGAAGGTTGTGGGGGACAAATGCTATGTGCTTGTATATCATTGTCAGTGTGATTTACATTATAATGTAAGACTTTTTAGTTACCTTGCCCATTGTTTTGATTGGGTTATTTGTTTTCTTAGTACTGAGTTTCTTGAGTTCTCTGTATATTCTAGATATTAGTCCTCTATCAGAGGAGAATGTGGCAAAAATCTTTTATTCTGTTGGCTCTTGAGTGAGGTTCTTAATAGGTTCCTTTGCTGTATAGAAGCTCTTCAGTTTAGTGCAATCTCATGTATTGATCCGCCTTTTTTGTTTCTTGTGTGAGAAAGTGTTTATCTGTGCCTATTTGTTGCAGTGTTGGACCTAGGCCCTCTTCAAGGAGCCTCAAGGTCTCTGGTTTAATTTCCAAGTCTTTGATCCATCTTGAATTGACTCTTGTGCAGGGTGAGAAAGTGGGGTTTTTTCCATTCTTCTGCATATGGTTAACCAGTTTTGCCAAAACCATTTGTTGAACAGGCTATTTTTTTTTTTAACCAGTGTATGTTTTGGCCTCTTTGTCAAAAATCAATTGGCTGTAAGTGTGCAGGATCTATTGTGGTATTGTTTCCTGTTACATACTAATGACCTGATCCTTATACCTTTTTATCTTTGTCAGTCTTTCTAGAAGAGTTTCAATTAAAAAAAATGCTTTTTAGCAGGGTGTGGTAATTCACACCTGTAATTCCAGTACTTGGGAGGCTGAGACAGGATGATTGCAGGCTTGAGGCCAGCCTTTGAAAATTAGTGAGGGGCCCAGCAACTTAGTGAGACCCTGTTTCAAAATTAAAAATAAAAACAGCTGAGGGTGTAGCCCAGAGGTAGAATGCCCCTGGGTTCTATCTCCAGTTCCACAAAAATGAATTAATGAATGAATGAATAAATAAATAAATAAATAAGACAAAATAAAACAAAAAACATTTCTTTGAAGAACCAGTTTTTCTAAATAAGGATTTTTAAAATGTTTATGTGGATCATATTGAAAATGGCATACACTTAGACTGTGCGTGGTGTCCTACCCCCCGCTTCCCCTTCCCTTCTCCTAACAATGAGTGACCAGGTTGACCTTGCTACATTCATACTGTTACACATATTCGAATGTAGCTTCTTAATTAATCAGCCTCTCCTAACCTTCCATTTCAGCTTTGCTGAGGTTTCCCCTCCATTATCTGGAGTCCTTCTGGTATTCTTAACAGTCCCTCGTTTGGGCATATTAAGAAAGCATATGTCCCATCTCTTTCTGTGCTTGGCTGATCTCACTTAACATAATGTTCTTCGGGTCTTTCCATCTCCTTGAAAATGACATGATTTTGTTCTTCTTTATAGCTGAGTAGAATTACATTGTGTGTATATCCCATAATTCTGCAATCCATTCATCTGTTTATAGAGATCTAGGTTGGAAGAACCAGGTTTTGTTTCAGTAATTTTCTCTATTGTTCTTCTGTTTTCATTTTCAATGAGTTCTTTTCTTACATTTCTTACATTTCTTTTGTGTGTGTGTGTGTGTGTGTGTGTGTGTGTGTGTGTGTGTGGTACTGGGGGTGGAACCCAGGGGCTTTCTACCTTCGAGCTATACTCTCAGACCTATTTTATACTTTATTTGGAAACAGGGTCTCACTAAGGTGCTGAGAGCCTCACTAAGTAGCTGAGGCTGGCTTCGAACCTGTGCAGTCCTCCTGTCTCAGCCTCCCAAGCACTGGGATTACAAGCATGCGCCACCACACCCAGCTCATTTTTTACATTTCTTAATTGTTTATTTACTTTGCTTTTTTGGATTTCTATTGCTTTTTTCTTATTTCTTAATATAGAAACTGACGTGACCATTCCTTATTTATAATGTAAGCAGTTAGTGTTATACATTTTCCTCTCAATATTGCTTTCACTGTATCCTGAAATTTACATGTTGCATTTGACTTTCATGTGATTTGATCCATTTAAAATTTTTTTGGGGGGAGGCTTTTTTTTTGCAGTACTGGGGATGGAAGCCAGGGGCATTCTACCTCCAAGCTACACCCCCAGCCCTATTTTTTTATTCTTTATTTTGAAACAGGGTCTCACTGAGGTGCAAAGGGCCTCACTAGGTAGTAGCTGAGACTCTCTGCAAATCCAGATCCTCCTGTCTCAGCCTCTCAAATGTGTGTGCCACCAAGCCAGGCCTGCAGACTTTCTTTTTGACCAATGGATTATTTAAATGTGTGCTTTAGTTAGCAAATGTTTAAATTTTTTCTGTCACTGACTTCTAGTTTGAATTTATTATAGTCAGAGAATATATTCTGTATTATTTCAATTATTTAAAATCTGTTAACATTTGCTTTATGATCCACGATATAATCTCTCATCATGAATGTTCTATGGGTACTGTAAAATAATGTATACTCTGCTTTGTTGTGTGAAGGGTTCTAAACATGTCAATTAGATCTCCCTGAGTATGATGGTGTATGCCTATAATCTCAGTACTTGGGAGTCTGAGACAGGAGAATTACAGGTTCGAAGCTAGCCTTAGCAATTTACTGAGACTCTGAGCAACTCAGTGAGACCCTGTTTCAAAACTAAAAGATAAAATAGGGCTGGGAGTGTAGCTCAGAGTTAAATTGCTCCTCTGTTAAATTCTCAGCACCAAAAAACAAGTAAACAAACAAATAAAACAAACACAACCCTGCTTATCCTTTTGGTTGATGCTGTCATTCAGTTTTTCTGTATTCTAGCTGGTTTTCTTTTTAGCAGTTCTACCTACTCCTGATAGCGAAGTGACATATACTAATTCTGAATTTCTTCATAGAGGTATTTAAATAATCAATGAAAATGGTTTAAAAATTTCCACAATTAAGAAGTTTATAGAACATATACATTATAGATTGAAACTCATTCATAAATCATTTAACTTTTGAGAGGAAAAACTCTACCACATGTGCAGTGTACTTCCATATTATCTTCTGATGGCTTAAAAAAGTACAGGGATGTTGGACGTTTCTACCATGAGACATCAGTAAATTCATTCAAATGTAAAATAGTAGCAGAAAATATGAATAGAAAAAAATGAAAGTTTAACTACGCATTAATTATAATACAATTTTTTATTAAACAAAACATGTTTAAATGCCTTACTAGTATAGGCTCATTAATTATCATCTTATTTTTGGAATGGGATGAAGTAGGAAGTGTTCTCAGATCCAGTTTAGGCACAGAGTCACTTAAATCCAAAAGATTTATGTAAGTAGGCTATTGTTATACTTCAAAAAGAATCGTAAGTCTCACAAGTTGCAGTGTCTATTTTTAAATTTAATTTTAACAAACCAATGTAACATACAAACTTGAAGAAAATAGAAAATATAGAACAGTGTAGAGAAAACTAAACATGAAATTATTAAATCTAGTATTTCAGCCATGAAATCCTGCTCCATTTAAGTATTTCAGTTTAATTCTTATCACTCTTGTGACCTAATACAAAACTTTAAGAGAACTTTCATCATTTCTTAAAATGGAAATCCTCATATACTGAAGGCTAGGTTGTTGATTTCCTTGTACTGTATTTTTAAACAAAATATTTTCCAACTTAAAAGCAAAGCAAAAGAACAACAACAGCTAAGAAAGGACACCAAATAAAAAGGCAGTTACCATGGAGTCCTCAACATTAGGCTTGAAAAAGAAAGAGAGTTTTTAATTCTATCAAAAGAAAAGAGAAAAACATGATAGAAAAACCGTTGCTAACACATTACTCTATAAATCTGCCATTAGAACTGTAAACACGGGTTTAACAGTGGATTTTGTACTTTTACAGCTGCTCTTTGATAATATAAGAGAAAAATTAATCCTTTATAGCCCTTGATTATCTGGGTTATAGCTTATTAAAGATATCAATTCAAGCTATTTTAATGCCTGTATATTAAGTTGTCCTTGAAAAAATACATCAGTTTTACTTAAAATAAACCTATTAAAAATTCTTTTATAAGAAAAATAATGGTGTAATTCATAATTAAATAAAATATTAGTTAATTAGGAAATATAAACCAACTCTTCCAAAGAACTTGGGTTCAAATTTTTTCTTTTCCATAGACAAGAGGATGAAAATAAATTTATATTGCCAGTTTTATGAGCTCAGAAATCAAGGTGAAGATTTACAAGTGGGTAAATCCTTTATGCCAAATACATTCCTGGTTAACATTTCAACTGTAAATATGAGATTAGCCTGTGGATATCATCTATTATAAATTGATAATCACAAGTGCACTAATTAATAATGATTGAATGTTTCTTCTGGTTTCTTGCTCAATACTGTCAGAGTTTATTGTCGTTTATGTTTGGAAAGCTCAGCCCTCTACAGTTAGGCAACCTTGGGAGAAAGGCCAGTGAGAGAGGTAAGGGGAGGGAGTAGGAGCCTCGTCTGTAGGAAGAGTTCGTATAGTTGAGTTATCAAGACATATTTTTATAATACAAAAGAGGGTTCTGTTTCTGATAAATTTTCAGTATTAAAAGTAAATCATTCTTGAGATGACTTTATCACAGAGGAAAAAAACTCAGTTTGTCACATCATAATTAATTATTTCTTATTTTCTTTGCAGAGAGAAATTAGAAATGGTGCTGGAGAGTCAAACAGTTCTTTTCTGTCTCACTCCTCACTCACCAAGCAGTTTCTTGATGCTGTCTGCTTTCTTTTTCTCTGTCTCCCTCTCCCTTCCTTTTCTGTTCTCTCCTCTGTTTTCTTTTCCTGCCCTCCTTCTCTACTTCCTTTCCATTCTTTCCAGTAAAACAAATGATCATGGTATCTCATAGTTCATGGCTGAGAAAAGAAAGAAATAAGATTGGTTAGAGTCTCACTATGTGTTGATCAATGAGATTTAATTGATTCCACCAGCAAGTACAAATATTCTCTTTTGCCGGGCGTGGTGGCGCACGCTTGTAATCCCCGCACTTGGGAGGCAGAGACAGGAGGATCGCGCAGGTTCGAAGCCAGCCGTGCTGGCGTAAGAGACCCTGTTTCAAAAATATAAAATAGGTCTGGGAGTGTAGCCCGGAGGAAGAAGGGCTTCCAGGAACCCCAGTACCACCAAAAAAAAAAAAAAAATATTCTCTTTTTACTGATAGGAAGATGGTGCTTACTCTCCTTCCCTCTATTCTTAAGCTTTGGGTGTGACTATATCAAAGTAGATGATCTCAGAAGCCAGTTCTGTCAAGCTATTACTGATTTGGCTTGGGAAAAGCTCTGGAGCCCCATTTTCTGTTATAAAAATGATGCTGAAAACACAATATTATGTTGTTTTCTGCAATGTAGATGCTAAAAGGTGTGAAGAGTTCTTGTTTTCCCCAAAGGATCACAAAGTCAGTCTCTATGATGTTGACTTTGCAGGTATTACTGTGGTTTCCCTGAGCAACAGAACCTGCAAATGAAGTGTGACGACTCTGTGGGACAGAATGTCATCCCTCCCTCTCTTCCCATTCATACAAGGCCCTGAGTTTCTGAGCAAATTATGTTCTATGAGTTCTTTGGCAAATATGTTGCTTGGTACTTTGAATTCTTTTCTTCATTCAAACAAAGTGAGAAGTGTTTATTTAGCTCCCTCTGTACGGTGACATCTTAAAATAAGCCAGAAAATAACAGGACCAATAGTGTTCACTGGAAAATAACCACTGATCCCAGAACAGTATATAGTGGAAACAACATGTCTGTTAGTTTGAGGACAAAGGAGAAATGCTGGTATCACTGTCCTGTCTTCCATGAATGGTGTGAATTCTGCAAATTAGTCCCTTTTGATTCTTTTGCTTCTCTTCTTCCCTAGTACTTCCCATCTGGCTGGTGATTAAACTGGAGGATTAAATAGGACTCCTTCCCACCTCAGCACACCTTGAGTGGGATGTTGGAATTGGTATAGCTTTCCAAACTGGAATTTGGGAAGATGGTGGTGTTGACGTTGATACAAGAATCTGATAAAATACCATAACTAGTTATAATTAAAATAAAGCTGTAGCCAGGCATGGAGGCATATGCCTGTAATCCCAGTACTTGAGAGGCTGAGACAGGAAGACCCAGGTTTGAGGTCAGCCTCAGCAACATAGCAAGACTCTCGGCAATGTAACAAGACCCTGTTTTAAAACAAAAAAATTAAAAACAGGAGCCTGGCATGGTGGTGCATGGTTGTAATCCCAGTACTTGTGAGGCTGAGGCAGGAGAATCTTAGGTTCAAAGTCAGCCTCAGTAACTCAGTGAGGCTCTCAGCAACTTAGCAAGACCCTGTTTTCAAACTCAGTAAAAAACAAATGTGAAGATGTTTATTTTTTATTTTTTTAAGTGGCCTGTAATAGTGGAAGGCCTCCTCTACATAAACCCAGTCCAATGCACAGAACAACCTCTTATGACAAAGAATTATCCCATCTAAATGTCAACAGAGCTAGGGTTGATATGCCTCGCCTAAGAAAAGTAACATGCTAATAGTGTTATTTCAGTAACTCAGACCAAATTAGTTTATTTATATAACTAATATAAAGACACACAATTTTACAAAAATAAAAGCGCTGTGTTTAAAAAATGTCTCTCCAGGCACTTTGTTGCCAGATTCTGGTACAGTGGTGTCTTAGTCAGCTCCTGGCACCAAAACTGAATAGCAGAGGCACATTTGCTCACAGGGCTGGGGGCTGGAATTCTGGTCCAGATCTGGTAAGGGCCTCATTGTTGTGTCCTCATATAGTAGATGAGAGGGAGAGGAAAAGAGGGGTCTCCAATGTATCTTCTTATGAAGGTATTAATCTCATCTTAACGTTCCCATCCTCATCTTCTCACTTAAACCTAATGGTCTCTCCAAAGGCCCTACGTTTAAATACTATCACATTGGGCATGAGTGCTTTAATGGGTGAACTGGGGCAGACAGTTTAGTGTATAGGAGATTCTTATTCTCAAGACACCATATATGAAAAGGAACTGTTCACAAGAACTAGAATATATTATACTTTTCTTTTTGGTGTGGTACTAGGGATTGAACCCAGGCACATGTTACCTCGTAGCTACACTCCCAGCCCTATTTTACTTTGTAGTTTGGAATAGGGTCTCTCTAGGTTACTATGGCTGGCCTTAACTTTGAAATCCTCCTGTCTCAGGTTCCCAAGTGCTATGATTACACATGCGTGCTACCACACCCAACTTTTGTCCAATGTAAAAGAAATTTTTTTTTAATTTTTGTTTTATTTTTATGTAGAACATTTTGAAAATGGCATACATTCAGACTGTGCTTGGTGCCTTCTCCTCCAACCTCACTTCCCCTCCTCCCCCAAACAATGAGTGTCCAGACAGAAAATATTTGCAAAGTTCACTGCCTCTTGTAAGGTGTAGTATCTAGAATTTCTGAAGGTGAATTCTTCAGTTATATGTCTGTATACCTTCTGAAATTAAGACGGAGTACTGTTCAAAAAGGGAGAAAAGAGCACACATATGCACACATAGTATTGTTGTCAATGTTACTTGTGTTTTCAAAATGTGCTATCTATTTAATCAAAATAACAATAGTCTATTTTGGTGAGGGAACAAAATCAAGACTTCATTTTGCTTGGGAATATTTAGGAGGCTAATTACATGACCCATAATTTTGCAACATTAAAAAAAATTTGTATTTCGCCAGGGCATGGTGGCACACACTTGTGATCCCCTTGCTGGGGAGGCAGAGACAGGAGGATCGCGCAGGTTCAAAGTCAGCCTCGCTGGCTTAAGAGAGCCTGTTTCCAACTAAAAAAATATAAAATAGGTCTGGGAGTGTAGTCCAGAGGTAGCAGGGTTTCCAGGAACCCCAGTACCACACAAAAAAATAGTATTTCTTTAACATAGCATTAAGTTAGCATGTATTGACTAGCATGTATGTACCACAAATGTCATGGTAATTCAGTTAAAGTTTTGTTTTTGCCTTTATTTTTTAATTTTGTTCAATGTTTAGTTTATATTCACTGTAGCTAAAGAGTTGTTTTAGAAGTTATGTTAGTATCTTGTTTTTTTTTTTTCCACAATAGTGATCACTTTATTTTTAAGACAAATTAGACTAGAAATGAGTGGCAGACCTCTCTTAGCTGCAAAGCCTATTGATTCTATTGTGGCCCCTTAAGTAATTTTGTGAAAAATTTGCTCTAAATAGTGTAACCCCCTGTGACGGCATGTAAGCACCGTACTCCCCATGAGAAGGTAGCCCCTGGTCTGACTTCTGCCACCGTATTATTTGAGGTGCACACACTGCAGGTCCCTCCACACTGCTCACTCCTCCAGGGATGGTGCCAAATTGCTTGCATTCCATTTTCAGACTCATAGTTCTTTTAACAACTCTCAAAATAAACCACAAATATAGAAGTGTAAAAGCAATACATTTTTGAAATTGTGTTCTTTTCAGGAAAAAGGGCCTTCCTTCTTCCTAGGCCTAGACTGTGTTTTTCTAAGTTTCAGGATGGTCCTTGTGAGCTGCAGCACTTCTCTTTTCTTGGTATAAGTGGTGCTGTGAGATTATGACGTTGCTGAGGCCACCAGAGATAGAGACATGGCTGGCATGTGTAGGTCTATGGACCTAGGGAATCAGGACATCTTTGCTTTGTACCAGTATGTGACCCTGGGTTTAATTCCCAGGACCAGACACACATTCACAAAAGATTCTTATATACACGCGTAAAACTACCATCTAGAAAAAGATAAAGAGAATTTACCATACTCCTGAAAACTCCCTTGTGTCTTCCAAGATCAATGTTCTCCATCCAAAGGTAGCCACTATTTTGACTTCTGGGACCAGAGATTAATTATGTACTTTTCTTAAACTTCATATAAAATGTAATTATGTATTATATAATATTTATCTAGTCCTTCTTTTGCTTAATATGTGGGTAAAATCTTCCCTTACTGTGGGGTAGTTGGCTTATATTCACTGATGTGCAGTATTTCATTTATTCTTCTACATATCTTTTGGTAAGCACAAACTGTTCTTTTAATATTTATCTATTATACAAAAATGTTTATTAAGCTGGAAGTGTGTGGTGGCATATACCTGTAATTTCAGTACTTGAGAAGATGAGACAGAAGGATCACAAATTTGAGGCTAGCCTCAGTGACTTAACAAGGCCCTCAGCAATTTAGCAAGATCCTGTTTCAAAATTTAAAAAAAATAAAATAGGCATGGGAATCTAGCACAGAGATAGAACACCCCTGCCTGAAATGTGCTTCTTAAGCTTCTATTGGGTGCTGAATTTTGTGATTTGTTCTGAGGTTCTAGCAGTGAATAACTTTGCTCACAGTTTCCCTCAGTCCTCAGAGAATTTCCCTAAGACTCAGTTCAATAGGCTCAGTTGTTAGACCCTCATCTATGAGGCATTTGTAGTTCAGGTGGGCAGAAGTTTGGGCTTGTGTGTTGGTCAGATCTTGCCTTTGCATTAGACTATCATGTCTTCTCTGGTAACATTTCCTCCATCCCTACAGAGTTGGCCCAGAATGTGTCTCTAACATGCTGCTATGACTTATTACCCCCCCCCCACCATGAGATATCTTGAACTCCATTAATTTGGTTAGATTCTTAAGATTCTGCCTAATTCCTCCCTCTCCTCTTAGCTTTCAGGCCCTCTAATATCTTCTCAGGGACTGAACTCTTTTATACTCAACGATTGAAGCAAAATGGCTTACTATACAGCAAATGAAGCCTGCTATTCCTACATCAGCATTTGGACACCACCTCCTAGATTTTCTTGTATATCACTGGTAGGCCAAAGCAAGAGACAGTAGTCTTGTCTTTAGGTGTGGCACACTGGACATGCTGACTGTATTTGTCAAACAAAGGAGGTTTTGTGGGAGACATTCCAGAAGCAAAGCATAGCACTACCGTGCATTGGAATTAAGTTAAAGTGGGCTCACTTTTCCACACTTCCCCTCCAGTTTTCTCCCTTTGCTCGTTTATCTTACCCACTGAATTTCAAGGCTCCTGAAGGGTAAGCCCCCACATAAGTCATGACTTGCCATAGATGAACCACGCTGCCTTAAAAAGGTTGTTTTGACATATAGGCACAGGTAGTAACTTTCTCAACAAAACCTCCGAAGCTCAGGAAATTAAATTAAGAATTAACAAGTGGGATAGCATCAAACTAAAAAGTTTCTTCTCATCAAAGGAAACCATCAAGAACCTAAAGAGGAAGCCTACAGAATGGAAGAAGATTTTTACCAGTCACCACTCCAATAGGGGGCTAATATCCAGAATTTACAGAGAGCTTAAAAGACTCTACACTAGCAAAACAAACAACCCAATCAAGAAATGGGCAATCAAATTGAATAGACACTTTACAAAAGAAGAGATACAAAGTTCCAATAGATACATGAAAAGATGTTCTTCATCGTTATCCATCAGGGAGATGCAAATCAAAACTACACTGAGATTCCATCTAACCCCAGTCAGATTGGCAACCATAAAGAAATCAAATAACAACAAATGCTGGGAGGATGTGGGGAAAGAGGAACTCTTTTACACTGTTGGTGGGAGTGCAAACTAGTTCAGCCACTATGGAGATCTGTGTGGAGATTCTTTAGAAAACTGGGAATAGATCCACCATATGATCCAGCTCTACCACTCCTAGGTATTTTTCCAAAGGGGTTGAAAACAGAGAACTACAGCAACATATGCATACCTATGTTCATAGCAGCACAATTTGTAATAGCCAAAATATGGAAACAACCTAGGCCCCCATCAACAGATGAATGGTTTATAAAATTATGGGAAATATACACAATGGAATTCTATTCAGCTATAAAGAAGAACAAAATCATGTCATTGTAAGAAGATGGAAAATGCTGGAAAGCATTATGTTAAGTGAGACCAGCCAAACACAGAAAGAGATGGGATATATGTTTCCTCTAATATGCCCAAACGAGTGAGCATTGGGGATACCAGAGGGACTCCAGATAATGGAAGGGAAATCTCAGCAAAGTTTGAATGGAAGGATAGGAGAGGAAGAAGGCTGAACTTGATTAATGTGGGGCTACTTCTGAATAGGTTTAAAAGTATGAATATAGCAAGGTTACCCTGGGTATTAATTGTCTGGAGGGGGGAAGGGAAAATGAGGGGGAAAGAGGGCACCAAATACAGATTAAGTGTATAATATTTACTTTCAATTAAAAAAGGTTGTTTTGTCACTGGAGGTTTTTAGGCACAGATTGGTTATTCCTTTGGAGTGATTGCAGTAAGAAAAATCATATGTGTGCCTTTCTTCAAAGAAATCAAGTTTAGAGTACTGACTGACCTACCTAGTAGCATTATGTTTCTTCAAAGGTGACTTAATTTCCAGATGTTTTTCTATAAAATGTATTAATAGTTCTCCAATAAGTATGATCTATGTCAAGAAAATTCAGATACGTGAGAACCTGTATAATTTTAGATATTATCATATTTATTCTCTTACCTCTTTTGGTTACCTTCTCCCAGGTGGTCAGAATTGAGGTATGTCATGGACATAGACAAGGGAGAAGTGGAATTAACCACAGTAATTTCACAAAGATTTCTCTGTGCCTCTATGCAATCAAGAGGTTAAAATTTCTATTATTTGTCATGCCCACGGGTCCTAAAAAAGAAATGGGAGGAAGCTTATTTCCTCAGGGACTTTCTGCGTCCTTTCTTGATGGTGGAGTCCTACTCTGTGGGATGATGTAAAGTCTATTCAGATAATCCAGATTATCTATGAATTTGTGCTAGCCTCTTCCAGGGAACTGAATTTGACTTTGGCACTTTTGTCTCTGTGATCACAACTTACATTTGGATACCTAGAAGAATGTTTTCCCTATAAAGTCAATTTGGGAAAATATGCTGGATTTAGCCATTGTGTGTATAGAAAGAGTAAGGTAAAGCCAGGCGTGGTGGCGCACACTTGTAATCCCAGCGTTTGGGAGGCTGAGACAGGAGGATCACACAGGTTTGAAGCCAGCCTCAGCTACTGAGTAAGGCCCTTTGCAACTCAGTGAGACCCTGTTTCAAAAAAATAAAGAATAGGGGCATGCCAGACTCTGGAACAGCCGGTTCCCAGGTCGCAGGACTCTGGGCCCCAGGCCAGCCCACACAGAGCACACCAGACCCCTGGAGAAACTGGGCCCAGTCGTCAGACCCTGGGTCCCGGGCAGGGGCCAGGCAAGGCACGCCAGACCCCTGGAAGAGCCAGGGCCCAGGTTGCAGGACTCTGGGCCCCAGGTGGAGTAGTGCGGAGCACGCTGGACCCATGGGGAAACCGGGCTGGGTCAAAGTGCTACTGAGTGCCTGATCCCACTACCTCCTCAAACCACACATATTGTCTTCTCTTATTAAAAAAAAAAAAAAAAAGAAAAAGGAAAAGAAAAAGAAAAAAGAAAAATATCAGAGAGGGGTCAAGAAGGCCAAGGTGGATGCCAGGATACTGGAGATGCAGACAAAACTTATCCAAATTAACTGGAACTTTTGGAAAAATTCCCCGTGAAGGATGACTGCTTCTTCTCTACATTGTTAAGAATCTTGGACATCACCTATAAGGAGAGAGGTTAGCGGAGACCAAGGAGAAAGGCAGTGTTGAAAGTGGTCTCCGAGATGGTGGTGATGTGTATTCAGGAGAAGCAGAAATCAGATCCTACCAATCTTTTTTTTTTTTTTTTGAGAAATTACACCAAATGTCGAATGTTACCATCGTGCATGCTTAGGAACACTGGACAACATTCATAGTGGAAAAAGAGCTTGGGAAAGATTTGAAATGGTGGAGGCAGTGGTAATGGCAGTGGCCAGTACTCAGGGGAGGCAGAGATCTGATGCATTACACCTGGAACCTTTGAAGTATCAACCCCAGAGGCAGAATGCTACCACCACGCACCCTCGAGAACGGGGGACAAATGGCTGGGTGAAGAGGGTGCTCGGATGGGAGCCTGCTGAGGGGTGAGGCTGGTGCCAGGGCCAGCAAGGCCGGGATCGGAGCCTGCCATGAAGTAGGGCTGGTGCTGGAGCCTCCGAGGCCGGGATTGGAGCCTGCCGAGGGGTTAGGCTGGTGCCGGGGCCAATGGCTGACATCGGAGCCTGCCATGACGCAAGGCCATTACTGGGGCCTCTGAGGCTGGGATCGGAGCCTGCTGAGGTGTTAGGCTGGTGCTGAGGCCAGCAGCTGACATTGGAGCCTGCCATGAGGCAAGGCCACTACTGAAGTCTCCAAGGCTGGGTTTGGAGCCTGCCTTGAGGCTAGGCCGGTGCTAGAGCCACTGAGGCCGGGATCGGAGCCAGCTGAGGGGTTAGGCCAGTGTCGGGGCCAGCGAGACCAGAATCGGGGCCTCCCATGAGGCAAAGCCGCTGCTTGAACCAGCAAGGTCTGGATCAGTCCACTGGGTAGCCAGGCCACTACTGGGGCTGTCAAGAGTGGGATCAGTACTTGCAACGCAGCATGCACAGAGAAATATGGCAGAAAAAAACCCAAACAGATGCTTCCTCTAACCAGCAATAACTAGGAGGAAAGGGGCAACAGGAAGAGGTCGAGCTATAGAAAGGGCCCTATAGTGAAGCAATTAATGACCAATCAGAGGGTATGGAATAGGGAAGGATGGAGCCTTTTTAAAATGCAGGAGGTACATAAACAACTGTATCAAAGTTAATCACCAAACAAGCATGGGATTGAGGGAGGGGGTGGGAATGGGATGGGGGCTGGATGAGGGCTAATTGGATGATGTGTGCTTGTATATCCTCTCAAGTCTTGTATTCCAATGTGATATATGATTACAATGCACCAATAAAAATAAATTTAAAAAATAATATAAAATAAGGTCTAAGCAAAAAAAAAAAAAGAATAAAAAATAGGGCTGGGTGTTGCTAGGAGGTAGAATACCCCTGGGTTCCATCCCCAGTACCAAAAAAAAAAAAAAAAAAAAAAAAAAAAAGAAAAGAAAGAAAAGAAAAGAAAGAGTAAGGTAAGGTAATATCTAAATTGGACCAAAAGAGAGAAATTGCACGTATTGAGGAGAGTGGTAAGAAGAATGTGAACTATGCAATGGCTGGAATATAAGCAAAATTAGGGCAGCAATTCATAAGTAAAGTACACTGGTTTTTATGACATGCCCATACCATGTTTTACAGAATTAAATGCTGTCATTGATCAGATGCATCTCTATTTTATGTGCCTTTAAGCTTCAAAAAAAATTCTGGTAGTTAAACTGTGATGCAATATCCTGACAATAACAATAGTCCTATGAGACCAGACCTTCACTTCTGGAAAATTATTTGATCTATTTGAGAGATTTAGCAATTTATCTAGTCTTTAGTTACATTTTGTGTGTGTGTGTCACAGGCAATATATATGTATATATACTGCTATTATATAGCAGTAACAAACACAATTCATCTATGTGTAGGTAGTTTTTTTCTATGTTCTCATAAAGCAATTGATTGCTGTTGTTTAAGACAACTAAGCAAATGCAGTTATTTCTCCAATGAAAAAACATTAGCTTCACTAAAATCATTGTACACCCCCACTTTAATTCCATGCTTTTCTGCTTATAAATAATATTTTGCTCAGATGCTGAATTACAGTGTAATCTTTTTGATGACATTGTAAGAGTAGTAGTTAAAACTGGCATTTATAGTACCAAGAAAAGACATTACTCAATTGTTATGATAAAAAATGAACAGCTATGACCATGTTTGTGTACACACAAGAAATGGCAACTACTGGACAGCAGTGATTTTAAAATGTCATTGACTATTAGATGTAACTTGATATCAAAGATATTAAAATGTGATAAACATGTATGTCTTAGAAATTATGAAATCAGATAGCTGTTATGAGAAAATAAGTTCTGTTGTCCAAAAAGTTTGGAAACCTTGGATTTGCCACAGTTATGCAAGTTTCTTTTAATGTTGAACTTCACAGAGACTTTAATATGCTAATAAGGCTTATGAGTCCTCTGGGGGAGCAGTGTTTGGCAAAATTAATTGCCCATAAATATTCTTTTGAATTTCATCTTTTTGGACCACTGACTTGGAGAAAATGCTTTAGAAAATGCCAGTGTATAGAAACTAAAAAATAGGAGTTGAAAGACTCTCAAGGAAGACATTTCTGACAATGATTTATTGTATACCATTCAAGGAGAATAAAGACTTAAAAACGGACCATTTGGTTTGATAGGAAGTCATTGTTGAAATTTCAGGATATTGTTGGAACAGAACAGTGTGAATTAAAGATAGATCAGATTACGATAAAGGAAATGGTGATGTAGCAATTAATTGATACAAACACTATCTTTTGAGAATCATTGGCAATGGAGAATGGAGGACCACAGCTCTAGTTCCTAGTGTCTAGAAAGAAGTGTTGTCACACATTGTGACTATGCTGGGCTGAAGTGAGTATCTCTACCTTCTCTGACAAGACTTCTTGAGTCGGACCAGATAAAAAACTTGAAAACTATAATTTAAGACCTGTTGCTTTCAATATCCCTTTTATTTTCTCTTCTTAATCAAAAATGTTACATAAATCAATTGCATCATTCAGAATATCAAGTATCTTGCTACCTCAAGGTTATTACTGAATAGTATGTTATTAATAGCTGCAGAAAGAGAACATTTGATTTATAAATATGAGGGGATGGTGGTTGTGGAGGTATAGGAGGTAGTAAGTGCAACATGATGTCCCCAAATTAGAGTGTTAAAGTGCAGAACTTCTGATTTTGCATGTGCTGGTGGTAATAATGCATACCACAGAGCCACTAATTTGAGCTACTAATAGATATTATCTATAAAAGACAGTTAAGGTAGAGAGTAGGTGGATAGCTAGGAGTTTTGAATGTTAATGAATACTTACTATTTTATTGATTCTTGAAAAAGATACTGCACTGGGGGTGCAGCTTAGTGGTTGAGTATTTACCTAGCATATGTGAGGCTCTCCCTAGGTTCAATTTCCAGCATTTCACACATACACTAAGAGATTATTTATTATAGGTCAAAAACTAAAACACACACAAGGAAAGGAGTTAATAATGATATCCTTCTCTCTCTCTCTCTCTCTCTCTCTCTCTCTCTCTCTCTCTCTCTCTCTCACCATAGTAGATTTTCCCCTATATTTTATATTTTACAACAGGTTAGTTTTAGTTTTTAGAAAAATTATGAACAACAATGCACAATAAGTAGTAATTTACAGTATATTTTGAGTGACAAAATAAAACATTTTAGATAAACCCAATGGATCTCAGAAGGCTCCAGGACATAACATTTTTTAAAATTAAAATAGGAGTTAAATTAAAAGGAGTTTGAAGAGGAAGGCAAATAGAATGGAGGGACTTGGGTCCTCAGAAAAATATTTCTTTTTTTGGAATCCAACCTGGAGAATCAACAAAGAATGATTAAACACTAGCCAAGAAGCACTAAGGTACTAGATGGAATTTTGATAGCATAAATCTATAATAGCCATGTCTCAATAGTGACATCAGAAAAAGTCACATCAATTTTAAAAGTTAATAATAACATTTCTAAATATATTTAAATGCCTAAAAATTATTTCAAGCATTTCAATGAAAATGCATTTGAAACAGAGTACATATTTATGTTCCTCTTAGAATAAAGGGTACTGTCTAAAGCTTAGCATTCCTTGGTGACTCTGGCTCAATTTGTAAACTTTATTGTACACAACCAGCAGGTGTATGCTTGATCTACCTGGGAGGATGTTACTCCATGAAATGTATTAAACGACCTCAGTCCTCTCTCCTCCAGTTCTGACCCTCTCCTCGCACTTCCATTTTGCCTCATCTAATCCATGACTTGCTGAAAAATAGTACTATCATCCTAGTTAGAATCTTAATTAAAACAATGACAGATATATTCTGAGGAAAGTTTGGGGTCTTTTCTTTATAAATTAAGTAAATTTGACAGATGAGTTTAGATAAAATCTACTCTGTGTGTATATAACTTTTTAACTTTTTTTTGGTTCATTGCCATACATTGGGTAAATGAGTTTTATGTTTTATAGATGCTAAATTGCTGATAATTTTCGCCTGAAGTGTGTGGTACAGTGAATGGTGAGAACATTATAAGATTAGAGATAAGAAAATTATAACAAATTTTCTAGTTAAGAAAATTCAAGGAAAAAAGCTCTAGTATATGTTTATTTTAAACAATAGCATCAGTATTCATATCTTATATGTGCATTTTATGTAAGCATCATTTACAACTCCAGTAGTATTATAACGGTTTGAGCTGGCTAGCCAAGCTTTTTGTATATTAATATTGACTGGCTATTGAGTAATTACCTACAGTGCATGTGATGAAAAGTGACCTCAAGAAGTACTGTGATTTTGAGACTGGCAAATAAAATAAATTCAATTTCAATTTCTCTACAGGGAGAGCTCTATAGGTGTATAAAGTAAATGTACAAAAAGGGAAGGAGAAATGGTATAAAAGTCTAAGGTAGTTTATTAATATTAAGCAAGAAGAAATATTTTTTCACCCAAGGTTCATGTCAACATTATGAGACATCAGGGAATAAGTGATCTCTTTATAAAATATTTAAAATATATTCACATATGTATAAGAATTAGAATATTTTAATAATATTTAATGGAAATAGCATTTTACTCAATTATTAAACTTCAAAAAATTCACCTTAGGAGATAAGGCTGAATAAAGACAAAGGATTCATTTTTGTGTTATAAACTTTATCACAGCATAATTTATTATATTAAAATAGAAAATAATATAAAGAATAAACAAACATACATGCGAAATATTTTTTCATGGAGAAAAATATCTGACAGAAGAAAAATGCTGAGTTAATTTATTATGAAAGTAATGACATAAAACCTTATATGTAACATGCCCTCTATGTTATTAAAAACCTTAAATAGACAAACATAAACAAATGTAAAAAAGTCAACAGATATTGTATGTGGATTATAGAAATCTGAGTAATTTTTGTTACTTTTTACATTGTATATATTCTGTTATTACTAAATCTGGAAAAATACTTCTAAAACTAGAGATAATTAATTCAAGGACTAAAGCATAGGCCCTAAAAGATTTTTAAAAAGAATTTTAGGTGAACTTAGATATGAATACAAAATATGTTATTATGTGTTTACACTGATTTGATGAAAGAATACACACACCACCAAAATTTATATGGAAAGCAGTTAACATTCAAAGCATACTTTTTGGCTCACCTGAGCAATCCTAAACTCTTCAAGTTCTTTCACTAGGAAAAAAATATTTTCAGAGAAGTGAATTCAACTTAATCTAAATTAAACAGAAATAAAATTTAAAAAGTATTGAACTGAACCTCATGAAAAGTTCATGCAAGTTGAGAATTTGTCATCCACATCTTTAGTCTGCTTGCAGCAAAAATTAGAAGCTTTGAAAATTTCCGACATGATGCCAAGGAGTCAGTTGTTGTACATTTCACCAGTCTTGGTGTCACTGCAAGAATGTATCACCTTCTGAAAATAGTCCCCAAGATGTTTACCTTCTGTGATTCCGCTTCACCTGCCCTAGCAACGAGTCTCTCTTTCATTGTGGTTGTGAGACAAGATCTAATCAGCCACAGAGAATTAGTTTCCTTTATGGAAGATATTCTAGTGCTTAAATTATAAACAAATATGATTTTAGGGTCTTGGTAATATGTCACAGTACGTTAGTAATGATCGATTATGATAATATAGAATATTTTGATCTGTCATTTAAAACACAAACTGATTAATTGAAAACATTAAAACAACATTTTAGAGCCTCTAAATTGAGTCAGACTTCTTTCATGAGCCTGAGAATATGTGGATAATTTGACTTCTTGTAAAAAATAGCTTTGTACCACTGACATGAGTTTTCCTGGTCATTCCTTTCACAGAGGTAATACAGGTAAGAATTAGCAAGCCGGGCATGGTGGCATATGCTTGTAATCCCAGCATTTGGGAGACTGAGACCAGAGGATGGGGGACAGCCTCAGCTACTTAGCAAGGCTCTTTGCAACTCAGTGAGACCCTGTTTCAAAACCTAAAAAGAGTAAAAAATAGGGCTGGGGGTGTAGTCCAGAAGTACAATGCCCCTGGGTTCCATCCTCAGTACCACATAAATAAATAAATAAGACTAAAAAATAGGGCTAGGGGTGCAGCTTTGGAGGTACAATGCCCCTGGGTTCCATCCCTACTACTGCAAAAAAAAAAATAATAATTAGCAGAAATCAGAATTTCTATTGATCAGACTTAATATAAATCTATACCCATACTTAAAACACCCTATTATATTTTAATTTATGTATTATTATGAGTTGATGCCCAGAGAAACCTCACCAGATTCATCAACACTAAAATACTGAAATATATAAATATACATTAAAATAATAGCAACTTGACAAGAAAATCCTGAGAAGTCAGGAATGATACAGAAATATAAATCCACAGACAATGAACCTTGGACTGGCACCTGACCTAGGAGTATCTGATGACCCTGGAATCCTAAATGCATCATGTGAAGGTGTCAGATGATCTAAGCTGAGGACCAAGGAGAATATGAAGTTAGGCCAGATGCTCTTTCAGAAAATTGGGCTCATTTGAGAGTGATACTCCAAGAGAGTGGGCAAAGATGAAAAGCACTTGAAAAGAGAGTAAAGAATGTGTTGTAATACTAAGAAATAGAAACAGTGATCCCTGGGCATCCTAAACCGCAGACCTATACTGATACATGTTGGAGCATAAATTTGTATCTCTGTGTAATTACAAAAATGAAACAAAGCAAAACATAGATGTAAAATTTGGGTTTAAAAATGTTTCAGGTTGGTAATGCTCTACAGAAGTGCACTATACTTTACACATAAAATTCTAGCATTTCATCGATACAATTCCAAGAATATGAATTTATTTGAACAGACACAGACACAGATACAAGAAAATGAATTTCCATGAGAAATTCAGTAGAAACAGCAAGGAACAAAACTAACCAAAGATACAGGAGTTAAAAAAATGTGTAAATTTATTTGAAAAAAAAATGTGAAAATGGAAGTTAAAGTATATTGAAGAAACAAGAAAATATAAAAATTGAACAGAAAGATTTTAAAATGTACAAAATAAACTTCTAGAATTGAATAATATAATTGAACTTATAAATTCAATGGGCACAACTCACCAGAAGACAAAATCTTGAGACTTCTCATATACCAACAATATTAAAGAACTTGGACTCATCAATACATCAAAGAAAATTAGAAAAAAACTAGATAGCTTATATTTTTAATGCATTTTCTTAGAGATATTGAAGAAAGAAAAGAGATTACTGGTTCAAAAATTGGAAAATGAGCCGGGTGTGGAGGTACATGCTTATAATCTCAGCATTTGGGAGGCTGAGACAGGAGGATCATGGTTTGTGGCCAGCCTCAGCTACTTAGTGAGGCCCTTTGCAACTCAGTGAGACCCAGTTTCAAATTAAAGAAAAAACAGGGCTGGGGGTGTAGCTCAGAGGTAAAATGACCCTGGGTTCCATTCCTAGTACCACACAAAAAAATTGGAAGATGGAAACATAAATGAGATCAGTAGTATAAATGTAAATGATTTTGACATAAAATAATGCATGCTACATAACTCAATGTACATAAAAAAGAACTAAAATACAGTCTTTAAGAATGCATAGAGTATTCAAGAAAGTAATTAACATATATGTCAGAAAAGTTTACCTTTAAGGTAGAATGGCCATTTTATAATATTTATTCTGCCTATCCAAGAGCATGGGAGATCTTTCCATCTTGGAAGATCTTCTTCAATTTATTTCTTTAGTGTTATATAATTTTCATTATAGTGGTCTTTTATCTACTTGGTTAAGTTTATTCCTAGGCATTTTGTTATTTTTTGTTATTGTGAATTGGATTATTTTCTGAATTGCATTTTCAGTGGATTCATGTATTTGTATATGTTAAATCAGCCTTGCATCCCTGGGATGAAACCAACTTGGTCATTGTGTACACTTTTCTTGACATGGTTTTGATTGTATGTCATTAATATTTAGTTTGAAATGTTTACATCTATGGTCATTAAGGATATTGGTCTGTAATTTTCTTATCTTGAGGGACCTTTATTTAATTTTTGTTAATAAGGTGATACTGGCCTCACAGAAGGAGTCTGGAAGGAATCCATAATTTTTTTATTTCACAGAGTAACTTGTGAAATATTAGGTTGTTTTTTTTTTGTAACGGTTTTATAGAATTCATATGTGACTCCATCTAGACCCGGCTTTCCTTTAATGTAAGACTTTTGATTGCTGTTTCTATTTGCTTACTATTGCTTGGTTTAGGTTTATTATATCCTCTTGCTTCAATTTAGGTAGGTTGTATGAGTCTAGAAGTCTCAACTTATTGTTTTTCAGTTTATTGGAGTATAAGTCTTAAAAATAGTTTCTACTGATTCTTTAGATTTCCCTGATATTTGTAATGATGTCTCCTTTTTTATTCTGATTTAAAAAATTTGAATTGATTCTCTTTCTTTTGACTATTTTGACTAAAGGGTTATCAATCTTTTTAATCCTTTTAAAAAACTAGCTTTTTGTTTGGTTGATCATTTTCTTTTTTCTTTTTTCTTTTTTCTTTTTTTTTCTTTTTATTTTTTTTGCTCTGATTTTAATATCCTGCCTTCTACTGGCTTTGGGATTATTTTGGGATTAGTCTGTTCCTCTTTTTCTATGTCATTGAGATGTGTCATTAAGTTGTTTATTTGGTGACTTTCATAGTGCTATAAGTTTTACTCTTAAAATTGCCTTTAAAATGTCCCATAGATTTTGGTATGTTGTGTCCGTATTTTTGTTTAATTCTATAAACTTTTTCATTTCTCTCCTTATTTTCTATGATTCAATTCTAATTCAAAAGTGTATAAATTAATCTCCATGTATTTATGTAATTTCTATTTTGGCCTTCTTGTTGGCAGTTTCTACTTTTATTCTATTATAATCTGAAAAGACACAAGGAATTATGTTTTATTTGTTAAATTTGCTGATGCTTGCTTTGTGGCCCAGAATGTAGTCTATTTTGGAGAAGTTTTATGACCATCTGAGAATAATGTGTATTTATTTGTTGTTGGTTAGATTAATCTATATATGTCTATAAGGTCCATTTGGTTTTTAGGTCTAAAGAGTCTATTAGTTTTTGCCTGGAAAATTGATCTAGTGGTGTAAGCAGTATGTTGAAGTCTCCCAATATTATTGTATTGGGACTATTTGTGACCTAATATCTCAAAAGAGTTTGTTTTATAAAGTGAGTGTACCCACTTTTGAGGCATAAATATTTACCATTATTATATATTATTGTTGTATTGTTCCTTTTATTAGTTAGAACTGTCTCTTTTGATAACTTTTAGTTTAAAGTCAGCTTTGTTGAATATGAGCTTTACTGCCTCTATTGTTTTCATTTTACATTTGCATGGTATATTTTTCCCATCATTTCATTTTATTCTACAGATATCTTAGCCTGTAAGGTTTTCTTGCAAGCTACAGATAGTTGGATTATATTCTTTAATCCAAATTGCAAGTCTATACTTTTTAATTAAGGAATTTAGATCTTTGACATTCAATGTTATTATTGAGGGATGATTTTTGTTTCCTGTCATTTTGAGTTATATTTTTCATTTGATATAATTTTATTTCTTCCTTGTTTAATTGCATATCTAGTAAAATTCTCTCCTTCTCTGGTTCTGGATTTTATTTCTTTTTTCTTCTTGTGTTTTATTTGTAAAGAAATAAATTATTTTCTTTCTGCCATCTTGGTAGTTTTGGATTCTTTTAGTTTCTGCTTGTCTTGGAAGATTTTTCTCTGTCAATTTTGAATGGTATCTTTGATGGATATAGCAGTTTTTGTTGAAGTTGTTCTCTTTCAGAATTAGGAGCACATCATTTCAGTACTGGCTTTCATGACTTATATTGAGAAGTTTGGAATGATATTGTTTTGCCTTGAATGTCACCTTTTGTTATTCTTTTGTTCTTAATGCATTTAATAGTCTTTCCTTAGAGTCTATGTTAGTAATTTTGATTATTACGTGGAATAGAGGAGTTGAGTTCTTCTTTCATCTTGTTTGGTTGGTGTTCTGAATGTCTCCTGAATGTGGATGTCCTAATCTTTTTCTATGCTTGGGAAATTTTCTGATATTATTTCTCTGAAGATGTTTCTAATGCTCTTGTTTGTACATCTGTACCTTCTTTTATGCCCAATACTTGAAAGGTTATTTCATATCATCCCAGATTTCTTGAATGTCATATTGTCTTCTCTGTATTGTTGACTGTTTGGCCAATTTTGAATGAGCTGTCTTCCAGTAGTGAGACTCTATTTTCTATGTAGTCTAGTCTGCAAGAGTTTGTTTCTATTGAGGTCTTTATTTCATTTATTATCTCCTTAATTTTGTTTACAGCCCCTTTTTGTTTGCTACTTGGGGCCTCAATTTTGCCATTAGTATGTTTTTTTTATTTCCTGCACACTTTCTCTGATTTCATTTCTGAGACCTTTGATTATTTTGAAAATAAAAATTTTGAATTATTTTCACATTCTCTGCAGCTCAGTATTGGTGATATTTTTTTAGTTGTGTGAGAATTTATTGTTTCCTCATTGGTCTTTATTCTCATGTTTTCAAAATTCTCAGGTTTGCACTTCTGCTGTCTTCTCATTCTCTTCCTCTTTGTGTGAGTCAGTCCTATGTCTAAAATGACCTATGCTGGGGGTATATATTTGCCTTAATGAATTTGTTTCATATAATCAGACTTTTGAGTTTGTCCCTTAGAATCTCTTTAAACAAGTTAACATTTTTTAGTCAGTGCAGGAAAACAGAAGACTCGGATTGGCTGCAGGTCACCATGCTTTCCAGGCCCAAACTCAACAGAGACTATGATATTCCATTTAGAGACTATAGCCTGATGGTTGAGATTTAATGCCCCACATATACTGCTGCTGCTTTGTAGATTGGTAACCTGTGAAACATGAAATAGCTTTGACCTCTGGCCTCTGTGTTCACTGAGCCTAAGCTCAGCAAGTTCAGAAATTACTATGTTCTGAGCTTGTGGTTTGGCTGAGCTTTGATAGCCCAGAAATACCACTGATGGTCTACTGGTTTTAATCATGTGAAGTACCATCAGTCACTGGCATGTGTGATTGCTAGGCACAAGCTATGCTGGCCAAGATAGTATACATTCCCAGCTGCAGTCATGTGAACCCCTCCTGGTCACTGGCTTCTGTGCTCTCTGGCCTCCAGCTCTAGCAAGGAAAAAATGTAGTGTTCTGAGCCTGGGGCTTGGGTGGCTAAGAAGTTTAGCCTCAAGGACACCTTTGTGGCTCTGGGCATCTGCAATCACATTAAAAATTATTGTCCCCTGGCTTTGGTGTTTGTGGCACCCAAACACTGTTGAGTATAATTTTATGACTTTCTGAGTCTGCAGCACAATGGATGAGTAATTTTACCCCACAGACATCACTTCTGGAAGTCCTGTGGTTATTTCTGGAGACCCTGCAGGCGTAATGTGAACTGTTAACTCTAGATCCCAACCACTGATGTGTCCCTAAAAACTGCTATTTCTCATTTCTGCCATGCCCAACTGTAGTCCTTCTCCCCACCTCTATAGCTACATTAATCCTAAATTATTTAGATCATGAAGTGGGAGAAACATTTCTAAAGCTAAATCTTTCTAAATCTTGATTAAAATTAGAATTACTGAATAATATTCTTTGAAATCAGTGTTATAGTATTGAAACCCACAAAGAAAAGTTGAGAATACTAGGACAAAATGATAACTACATAGTCATGATAACATTTTGACTCATCTGTCTCCAAAGTTGTTAGATCACATCGAAAAACATTAAAATAAATATCATGCTTATTCTAATTCTTTTTATTTTTAATGTACATTTATTGTTGCATTACAGTCTTATGTCATAATGTAGTTAAGAGTTAAGGGACACCCATGCACACAGCATTTGGTGAACTCCCCCACTCCCTGGCTCCTTCCTCACTCCCTCTCATTCCTCTTGCATGACATTGATTGGCATTGGTATTCTCAAATATATACATAACATCAGTGGAAGTGTTTTCTTCATTAATTCTTCCTTCATCCCCATCACCAGCCTCTGCTAGACTACTTCTCTTATTCCCCTGAGGTTTCTCCTCCATTATCAAAAGTCTTTCTTGTATCCAGATTACTCCCTAGCTTCTACATATGAGAGAATTGCTCAAAACAATGAAACAATGTGCATCATTTTTCAAGTATGTGAAAATTGTTATAAAATTGTCCAAGTACTAGACCATATAGTAAATCTCAAGAAAAATTATAGAAAAGTGATTTCTTCCAGATCATCTTAGCTGATCATAATTTAATAAAATTATAAGTCCAATACATATACTTGAATATATTTTGAAATCTAGAAATATATTTCTATATAATCTGCATTTTAAAAAATCAAAATGGGAAAAACTTTGTATAAAAATAAAAATTCTAAATACCAAAACTCATAGTATATAGTTAAAGCAATACTTTGTAATAAAATTATAGCTTTAAATAGTCATATTATAAAACAATCTGAAAATAAACATACTAAACATCCATATACAGAATATGAGAAATCGTACATATTTACTGAGTGTCTTGTGTTTGCTACAGTATTAGGTACAGTATAGGTAAGTTATATTAAATTTGAGTACTTGCCTTTAAGGGCTTCTTTTTTAGATGTGAGGGGGACAAGATTTGTGTCAATATAAATTTCTGACTTATGTATGCAAGATAGCTTAAATAAAATGGTGCTGGGGTGGTAAGCATTATGTGTATTCTTAGAAGAAAATTTTATTTTAGGATACAAATAGGAGCTAGATGGGAAAAGAAAACCAGGGGAAGACTGGATGGTCACAAGTTTGAGAAAAGCTTTTGACTTCCACAAGCTGATAGAGCCTTGAACCCTTCGAAATGGGAATGGGAAGGCACAATAGATATGATAAAGTTAACAGTGTATAGGAGATGGAGCAATCCTTATATTTGAATAGATAAGAAATAACTTTGTGTACAAGTGGAAGAATTAGCAGTTAGAAGCTACCTTTATCACTGTCAGTATTTTACAAAAACAATGTTATTTTCATTATTACAAGCTTTTATATTTATATCATATAAAATATTTTAATCTTGAATATACTACTTTATTTCACTGGAACAAAAATTGGGCCATGTGGCCTTGAACTCATTAGGGTAAAGGAACATTTGGAGAACGGCGAAGTCTGGTATGATTATATTACCAGGAGACCAGATTATAAACATGTAATCTAATGAATTCCCTTGGAGTGTATTTCTTTGCTATGGTGGAACTTACACAACAAATGGCACTTTGAAAGCAAATTTCTTACTAATATCTGGTCCTATGTTTTTAATGTACCATGAACACATGTTTAAGTGGCCATTTTTCAATTTCACCAGTAATCATTCCATTTTAATCAGTTAATTGCTGATAGCCCATATGAACATCTTGCATGCAATTTTATTTAGCACATCTCTTAGAATGACTAAAGTGTCAGAGCATCCCAGGTACACTGCTGTAGAAACCAGCTGCACTGGAGGAGTGTTGCCCAAAAACATCTGGAACATTATTCAGTACGAAAGGGAATAAATGTTTTTTTTTTTTTTTAATGGAAGAAACATTCACATCCTCTGTGATCAGGTTCTTTCAGAATTTCAAATTCCATACATTTTCCATCAAAAGTTTCTTTTTATAGGACTTTTGATAGAATTATAAAGTGTGGGTTAGAATCTTTGATCAAAAAAAGGCTATTAGTTTTGGAGGCTGGATTGGAATATTGTACCACATAAAATATCACAAAGAATGAGTTCTAAGAACCTATTATCTGAATAGGAAAAACCCTATATACTCCTTTTATCTATTTTCTTTCCTCCTCCTCCTCCTCCTCCTCCTCCTCCTCCTCCTCCTCCTCCTCCTCCTCCTCCTCCTCCTCCTCCTCCTCCTCCTTCTTCTTCTTCTTCTTCTTCTTCTTCTTCTTCTTCTTTTTGATGGTACTGGGGTTCCTGGAAGCCCTTCTACCTCCGGGCTACACTCCCAGACCTATTTTTACATTTTTATTTGGAAACAGGGTCTCCTAAGCCAGTGCGCGCGGCTGGCTTCGAACCTACGCAATCCTCCTGTCTCTGCCTCCCAAGCGTGGGGATTACAAGCGTGTGCCACCACGCCTGGCTATCTATTTTCTTAAGGTCTTAGAAGAAAAACACAAGAAAGTAGAATTGATTTTCTGTGAAAGGAGTGTTAAGGTATGGTTTCATGATTTTTCAGAACTATTATAACGGTGATTAGTGTTTTTTGAAAAATCCTCTGTACCATATACATGCCAACCACTTTATATATAGTTATATATATATATATATATAGTTATATATATAGTTATATATATAGATATATATATATTATTTTATTTATTTTTTTTGCGGTACTGGGGATGGAACCCAGGGGCATTCTACCTCTGAGCTACTCCCCCAGCCCTATTTTTTATTCTTTATTTTGAAAAAGGGTCTCACGGAGTTCCAAAGGGTCTCATTAAGTAGTAGCTGAGGCTGTTTGTGAACCGTGATCCTCCTGTCTCAGCCAAATGCTAGGATTACAGGTATGCACTACCATGCCTGGACTAGTTATTTATATTTTTTGCAGCTAACAGTCCTTGCAAGGTGACTATTCTTTGTCTCATTTTTCTGATAGAGAAACTACTGGCCAGTAATTAGAAATGCCTGGTAATTTATTCACAAGTAGAGTCAGATATTTGAATTCACTTCTATTTGAATAGGAGTCAGTCAAATATTTTCACATATTTTGCTCCTATCCAGAGACACTGGAGAGGAAGTTTGAAGGATTGTTAACAATAATATTAGTATGTCTATTGGAGAGGGTTTAAAGCTATGGCCACATTATTCCATATACTTGTGCATGCATAGCAGTATATTTACTCACAGGTACCTGCAAAGAACACATATAAAGAGAGCAAGAAAATGTCTGTTTTTATCATCTGCAGCTTGTGAATTTTTTAGATAAAATAAAACAATTGATTTAGTTAGTTCTTATTGAAAATGAAGATATGGGAGTAATATGGAAGTTGTTTTTGTTTACTTGTTTTTGCTGGCTTGGATTCATTTCTCTCTCAGAAGATGCTTATTTAGCAGATTGCTAAGCAGTGCCGAGACCAAGAAGCCAGCTGTGGTTGTGAGTGTGGTTGGACGTCTGTTCTAGGCGTGCTGTTCACTAGTATCTTTATGTATTTTATTAGTGACTACTGCTTTCTTAGGATCTTCAAGCAACTTTGCTTATAGGGAAAGTCAGTTTTCAAAGAGAGAGAGAAAAGAAAGCCCCTTCTGAGGCCTTATATTTTTGTAACTGTGTTTTTAATTTTCAACACTGGCAGAGTTGCCTCTCTCCCTGCTTCACCTGTTTCATTCCTTCTCATGAAATAGAGGTGACCCAGTTTGGTCCTGGGGCCCTCAAACAGCCCTTGTCTCACTTCCTCAGAAAGCTGTGTGAAATACTCTTTAGTGCTTCAGGTTCCATGCGTTTAAAAATGGAATACTACTATCTACCAAGGTCAGTTCTTGCTGGGTTTATACTAGATGTTCCACGTAAGGAGGATGTGTCAGTGCTTGGCACAAGCTGGGTGTTCAAATATCAACAAGAGGAATGCGAGCTGCAGAGGCTCTATGGCCTTCATTTTGCCACCTCTGCACTATGACTTGGGTTTCATTCATTTAACAAATATGTGAAAGATTTGTGAGCCCTTGGTTTAGGTTTTATTTGTTTTGAAGAGACAAAACAGATAAAACACTTTTTAAGCCCTCACTGAACCACATATTTTAGTAGGCACAATAGAAAAATATAAATAGGAAATTATAACATATTAAATGATTAAAAAGAAGGTAAAGTAGGACAGGAGGATAGGAAATAATGGGGTAGAATTGTAAATTATATGGAGTAACCAGTGAACCTCCAGGAGAAAAATATTTGACTCTGGACACATGAGTCAAAGAACAAGTCATGTGAATATACTGGGGGGGGGGCAGCACTAAGTGCTTTTATCTCCATACAAAAGTCTGAAAGTTTTACCAGGCAGATCTGCTTCACAGAATCCCTGGAAAACCAGCCTTCTTCTAGTTCATGGCTTTTCATTTCTAGAGAATGGCTGCTCTTCTCAGAATCTAAGATGACCCTATCAATGTTTTAGAGTCCAGGCTTAGAGGAAGAATTGAAAAAAAAAAAAGAGGGAAGGCATGCTCAGCATTTATATTCCAGGAACAGTTCGTAGACACTGCCAAAGCAAGTTTTTGCTTATATTCTATTGGTACAATCTTTGTACCTCCACTTCTTACCCCGTCACTGCCAGAGAAGCTAGTTAATGTAGTTTTCCTTCCTAAGATTAATCTGCATAGCTAAGACTCCAGTTACTGTGGAAGGAAGAGGGAGATATTTATGGAGACAGCTAACAGCTTCTGCTATGCTCGGTGTACCTCTCCACTAATCAGAGATAAGATGATAAACTTCACAAGTTACCTTAGAATGCTTTTCTTTGAAGGCATACCTGCAGAACAATTAAGATCACTTCCTCAAATAAAAATCACACACACATACACACAAGCAATGCTTGAAAATTGGGAGACAGGATGATTTTTACAAATGATGTGTAAATTCATGGAGTCAGCTCAGTCGTTCTACCATTGAGAGAGACACAGCCTTGTCCTTGTGTATCTTGCATGATCATTTTTGCCTTACTTTAGAAACACAAAGACTACTCCACAGAAAAGTCTGTAGTAGTAAAGCTTTGTTATATATACACCAATAAAGGGTTTGTTTAGAACAAGTGAAGAAAAGACATTTTTATTTTCCCATTATAACTCCTCTTAAAGCAAATGAAAAGAGCATAGAAACCACATATCATAATCAGAATATTCAATAGCATTAACTTCAGATCCAAATAAGTACTTGCCTAAGAAGTGCAGTTCTTTGACATGCTTGGAAAAAATCTGACAAAATGAAAAAAGAATATTATTTTCTCTTTCTTCATGAGCTTGAGTGAAATACAATAAACTAAGAATTTCCCTCAAAGCCTTTTAAGAAAAATAGTATAAAATATCACTTATAGGTGAAAAATATTGAAATGAAAATGTCCGATTTTCACTTTCTGACCAGGAGGGGGTCCCACAAAACACATCAAATGAGTTCAGATTTGAGTAGTTCCACTTGTATGAGAGGAATGACTAGAAATGTCCCAAGAAAATTGGTATCATGGGTAGATGTGCACGCTTGAATTTCCAATCTCGAATGGCCCATACTAAACTCAGATACACACCTGAAAGTCTGTTTTATTTCTTGGACATGCTAATCCTGCATTCTTAGCTCTCTGATACTGGCCCATTCTCGCCTTCCTCCTTCCATCCTTCTTTGGAAGAGGAACTTGGTCTTTTCATGACTGAGGTGACTTCTCACCCTCCAATGCAAATCCTATTCTTTATCTATTTTTTTTAATCTAATTCTACTCCTCAAAATGGGGCAGAACACTGTAGCTCAGCTTCCCGTGGCTCCTCTGGTGTCATTTGTATTCATTTCTCTAGTTGGTAATTCTTTGCTCAGGAGGTCTATAAATTGGGGATAAGGTGAAATAGTTATTTTCTAAAATTAATCACAGCTCTTATGAGTTCTATAATTGAATAGGTCTTACAATACAATTACTCCTTAGAAAAGCTTTTTTTATGACTCATTTTATTGGTCTTGGGGTTTTTTTTTTATTTGTTGATGCAAGACCCCAAACCCAAATTTAGGCTCAATAGTGTTCAATTGCCACTGCTTATACTGTAATGGCTCTGCATAAAAGACCTATAAAATAAAGCGTATTCTTGTACAATGCTTAGTCAGCTGCCCTGGTAGTAGTTACCAGAACCCTTTTTCTTTTCCATTAACAGAAAGGCTTTGTCTTTATCCCACTGAGAGTTGTAAAGCTTGTCATTAAGCAAAAGTTAGTCTTTTAACCATGGAAGTCTTCCCCTTTCCCCCATACCTTTTGGTCTTTTGTCAATTTTTTTTCTGTCAAGTAGAATAAAATATCCTTTAAAGATTGTTGACTCACAGGGTGGTATTTCCAGAAGACATTGTTATTAGAATTTGTGCCTGGCTGAGATGAATTTAATGTGCATGTTTAAACATCCAGCGCTTAAGTTGATGCCTGTTTACAGAAAGCTTGGTGATCAACAGTGTTTCCCTGGAGAGAGACTTACATTGAAGAGCAGTAACTGATCAGCTCTGTATGCATCAGTGGTTGGTTAGTGTCTGCGGTTACAAAGAGTACATTGCCCTCAGCCTCCCATTTATCACACTTAGATTGCTGGCCTTGCATACTTATTTTATACCTTTGTTATTGTTAGGTTTTCCCACTTACTGTTAGGCTTTTCCCTCTTTTCATCTTAGTGGCATTCTTATTTTAGTATACATTTAAAAAATTTTTATTACAAAAGCAATTCCCATCTCTGATGGGGAGTTTGAAAATTCAGAGAAAGAAGAAGAGAGAAAGTATCTGCAACTTTGAAGGAGAACGTTGCAGATTCTTGACACCCAGAAAAAAAAAAAAAAGGCTAACGTAACAAAATACTATAAATTTTAGCACATTTCTATCTTCCCAAATTATATTTTTATTTTTGTTTGGAGGACTATTTCCTTTTAATTAAAAATACTCTGATGAGAGAGCCGGGCGTGGTGGCGCACGCTTGTAATCCCAACATTCGGAAGGCTGAGATTGGAGGATCGCGGTTCACAGACAGCCTCAGCTACTTAGAGAGGCCCTCTGCAACTCAGTGAGACCCGGTTTCAAAATAAAGAATAAAAAATAGGGCAGGGGCTGTAGCTTGGAGGTCAAATGCCCCTGGGTTCCATCCCCAGACCCGCAAAAAAAAAAAAAAAAAATACTATGATGAGCTGGACATGGTGGTACATGCCTACAATCCCAGGTCTTTGGGTGTCTGAGATAGGAAGATCACAGGTTGGAGGCTAGCTTCAGCAATTTAGTAAGATGTTTTCAAAAATAAATAAATAAATAAATAAATAATAAATACAAATAAATACATAGATAAATAATGGATGGGCTAGGAATATAGTTAAGAGGTAGAACTCCCCTGCATTCAATTTCCAGTACTGAAAAAAAAAGGAGACTATGCCAGGTAGAGAGGTACACATCTGTAATCCTAGTACGTGAAAGGCTGAAACAGGAGGATTGCAGATTCAAAACCAGTCTCAGCAATTTAGCAAGGCCTTGTTTCAAAATAAAAAATAAAAAGGGCTGGGAGTGTAGGTCAGAGGTAGAATGCCCTTAGGTTCAGTCCCAGTACCCCTCGCCCCAAAATACAATTTTCACTTATAATGTAGCTTATATTCTATAGACTTAAGCAGACTACTTGAGTTCAAACCCTGCTGGATCTGACAATTGCCAGTTCTAAGAATTTGAGAAAATTTCTTAACCCATCTATGTTTTGGTTTCTTGCCTATAAATAGAAATAAAACACTTATTTTATAGTTAACATAAATTGATACATATTAAGAATTTAGAGCACTGCATGCCATGCTAAACATCTGCTTGTTAGCTTTTGTTATCATCATCAGAAAAGAGGAAAAACAGCTACAGTTATTGTTCTATATTCTATTAGGCAAAAGAATACAATGAATAGTTTCACCCAATACTGATGTTATAAAATAGGCTATTCCATGTCTTATCCTTTCAATTTTCCTTATTAATCACTGGCAATTGAAAACTAGGAATGAACAACGAGGTGTTAGTAGAAGTTGTTAGGACAAGTTTCTGTCAAAATTCCTTGTTGTTTCCTAGAATGTGGCTGTGATTACTAATCTCTACCAGTCCTTGGAGCATGAGGCAACGTGAGCTTTGATATCAGAAGGCCTGAAAGACTCTGGATTCCCCATGCCTGGAGTTGCCATTACAGCATTTTTCTGTCAGTCTCAGAATTTCTTTTATATGATAGAGAAATATGCTTAAATTTTCACAACTACTGACACATTAAAAAATAATCAGCACATCAGATTTTTAGATCCTTTTCTATAGCCTTTCCACTCCTTTTTTTCCCCTGAAAAAAAGATGGTATTGCTCCTAGAACTCCATACAATGCCTTTCTGTTCTTTCTGAACTTCGCATCTATTGGTTTTGTGTTCATTTTGTCTCAACTTCTAAAAGGAAATATACAGGAAATCATTACTCCAGAATTACTAGCAGAAAGTAGTGACACATTTCTTACTTTAATCTCTGGTTATTAAATTAAGGATTTTCTAAAAAATTCTTTGTGAATGGTGCATATTCACAAAGAATATATGCCAAATCACCATGCCGATTTAAAAATTGAATAGTGTCGGCATCTACTTTTAATATGGTTTTGTTCAGTTACTGCCTTTTACTTTACTTTTTAAAAATTCTTTTGTAGCACTAGAGATTGAAGTTAGAAACATTCTATATCTGAGTCAAACCCCCAGCCCTATTTTAATTTTTGTTTTGAAACAGGGTCTCCCTTGGTTGCTGAGAAGCTTGCGAAGTTGCTAAGGCTGATCTTGAACCTGTGATCCTCCCGTCTCAGCCTTCCAAATACTGAGTTTATAGGTATGTGCAGCCATATTCAGTCTGACTTTTGTTTCTTGATCAGTGTACTCTCTTAGTTATAGTTCAAAAATTAGAATTTTGTAAATATACTCATTTATATAAAGTTTAAGAATTCTGTGAGCCTAAAAGAAGAGACTTGTGACGGTGGTTTTTGTTTTGTTTTGGTAAGAAGTCTTTTTTTTTTTTTTAATTTACTTTTTATTGGTGCAATGTATTCATATATCATAGTGGTATAAAGAAAATACTTTTGTAGACATACATGCACATCTCGCCCAGTTAGCCCCTACCACGATCCCCTCCCTATTCCCTCCCCATCCCTCCTTCCCACGCTTGGCTTACTGGTTGACATCTAGTATTATAGCAATTTATACAATATTAACATTGATAATCTCACATAACAGTTTCATTTGTCTGGTACCAAACTTTTGATGACTTAAAGATAACATTTCAATATTTCTTTTTGCTTTCTTTCTTACCAGAGAATATTTTTTTCTTTTTTTTTTTAGGTGAAACTATCATACATTTATTTATTTATTTTTCAGAAAAAATCTATCCTGATATGGAATATGGACTCTAGATACCCAAAACAGTCTCAAAGAAGAACAAAGCTAGAAGATGTATGTTTTCTGATTTCAAACCATATAAAGCTACAATAATTGAAACAGTGTAGTACTGTTCTAAAGGCAGATATATAAACCATTGGAGCTAAATAAAAGCCTAGAGATAAATTCTTCCATACATTGTCAAGTTATTTTTGACAAGGTTTCCATGAACTTTTGATGGAGGAAATACTAGTCTTTTAACTAAATATTGTTGAAAAATAATAATAAATGAAAAAGAATAAAATTGGACCCTTACCTAACACATATACAAATATTAACTCAAAATAGATAAAAGACCTAAATATAAATCGTAATACTATAAGCTTTTAGAAGAAAATCTGGGTCATAAAACCTCACAACATTGAAATTGGAAGTGATTTCTTGGATATGATTTCAATGGCACAGGCAACAAAAGAGTAAATAAACTCCCTAAAAAATAAAAAAAAAATATTGTATATCCAAAGACAATGTAAACAGAGTTAAAAGTTACTGATCCTCTTCCAAGAGTTCCTCCTATGACCCATTTCTCCCTAACTCTCACATATTAGGGAAAGCATCTGATTTCTTATTTTTTGTGCCTGACTAATCTCACTTAGCATAATGTCCTCCAGTTCCATCCATTTCCCTGAAAATGATGTAATTGAGTTTTTTTTGATGGCTGAGTAAAATTCCATTGTGTACATATCCCACAGTTTTGTAATCCATTCATCTGTTGATGGACATCTTGGCTGGTTCCATAGTTTGGCTATGGTGAATTGTGCAGCTATGAACATAGATACACATGCATTAGTTTGGTAGTTTGGTTTCTTTTCTTTTGGGTAGATACCCAACAGTGGTATTGCTGGATCAAATGGAAGATTTGTTCCCATTCTTCTGAGGATTCTCCATACTGTTTTCCAAAGTGGTTGCACTAATTTGCAATCCCACCAACAATGTCTTAGAGTTCCCACTTCTCCACATCCTCGCCAGCATCTGTTGTTGTTTGTGTTTTGAATGATGGCCATTCTAGTTGGAGTTAGGTGAAATCTCAGGGTAGTTTTGATTTGCATCTCTCTGATTGCCAGTGATGTTGAGCATTTTTTCATGCATTTATTGGCCATTTGAATTTCTTCTTTTGTGAAGTGTCTATTTAGTTCATTTGCCCATTTTGTTATTGGATGCTTTGTTTTCTTAGTGTTGAGTTTCTTGAGTTCTCTGTATATTCTAGATATTAGTCCTCTATCAGTGGTGTAGGTGGCAAAAATCTTCTCCCATTCTGTTGGCTCTCGATTGAGGTTCTTGATAGTTTCCTTTGCTGAACAGAAGCTCTTCAGTTTCATGCAATCCCATGTATTGATTCTCCTTTTAATTTGTTGTGCCTTTGGGGTCTTGTTGAGGAAATGTTTGTCTGTGCCTATGTGTTGTAGTGTTGGACCTATGCCCTCTTCAAGGAGCTTCAAGGTCTCTGGTTTAATTTCCAAGTCTTTGATCCATCGTGAGTTGACTTTTGTACAGGGTGAAAAAGTGGGATTAACATCCAATTTTCTGCATATGGTTAACCAGTTTTGCCAACACCATTTGTTGAAGAGGCTATCTTTTTTCCAGTGTATGTTTTTGGCCCCTTTGTCAAAAATCAATTGGCTGAAAGTGTGTGGACTTGTTTCTGGGTCTTCTATTCTGCTCCATTGGTCTATATATCTGTTCTTTTGCCAGTACCATGCTGTTTTTATTACAATGGCTTTGTAGTATAGTTTAAAGTCAGGTATTGTGATTCCTCCTGCGCGGTTTTTGTTGCTGAGAACTACCTTGGCTATTCTGGGCTTTTTGTTATTCCAGATAAATTTAAGGACTGATTTTTCTATGTCTGTGAGGAATGATCTTGGTAGTTTAATGGGCATTGCATTAAATCTGTAGATCACTTTTGGGAGGATGGCCATTTTAATGATATTAATTCTGCCAATCCATGAACATGGAAGGTCTTTCCATCTTCTAAGATCTTCTTCGATTTCTTTTTTCAGTGTTTTATAATTTTCTTTGTAGAGATCTTTTACTTCCTTGGTCAAGTTTATTCCTAGGTATTTTATTTTTTTGTGGGAGATCCTGAGTGGAAGTGTTTTCTGAATTTCTTTTTCAGTGGATTTATGGTTGGTGTACAGGAAAGCTTCTGATTTTTTAAGATTGATTTTGTATCCAGATACCTTGCTGAATTTGTTGACCAGTTCTATAAACCTTTTGGTTGAGTTTGTTGGGTTTTCTAAATATAGTATCATGTCATCTGCAAATAATGAAAGCTTAAGTTCTTCTTTTCCTATTTGTACTCCTTTGATTTCCTTTTCTTGCCTTATTGCTCTGGCTAGAGTCTCTAGTACTATATTGAAGAGAAGTGGTGATAGTGGACATCCTTGTCTCGTTCCAGTTTTTAGGGGAAATTCTTGAAGTTTTTCCCCATTTAATATGATGTTGGCAGTGGGCTTATTGTAGATTGCCTTAATAATGTTGAGATATGTTCCTTCTATTCCAATTCTCTGCAGTGTTTTTATCATAAATGGATGTTGAATTTTATCAAATGCTTTTTCAGCATCTATTGAGATGATCATGTGGTTTTTGTCTTTGATTCTGTTTATATGATGAATTACATGGATTGTTTTTCGTATATTGAACCAGCCTTGCATCCCTGGGATGAACCCTACCTGGTCATGATGAATGATTTTCTTGATGTGGTTTTGAATGCGTGTTGCTAGTATTTTGTTTAATAGTTTTGCATCCAAGTTCATCAGTGATATAGGCCTGTAGTTTTCCTTCCTTGAACTGTCTTTATTCGGTTTGGGTATTAGTGTGATGTTGGCTTCATAGAATGTATTTGGGAGAGTCCCGGTTTTTTCTATTTCCCGAAATAGTTTGAGTAGTATTTGGATTAGTTCTCCTATAAAGGTTTTATAGAATTCACTTGGGAAACCATCTGGTCCTGGGCTTTTCTTTGATGGTAAGCTCTTTATTGCTATTTCAATCTCTTTGATTGTTATTGGTTGGTTTAAGTGTTCTGTATCTTCTTGACTCAGTTTAGGAAGGTTGTATTTATCTAGGAAGTTGTCGATTTCCTCCAGATTTTCCATTTTGTTGGAGTATAGTTTTTCAAAGTAGTTTCTGATAATTCTCTGGATTTCTACGCTGTCAGTAGTAATGTCTCCTTTTTCATCCCTTATCTTCATAATTTGGGTTGATTCTCTCTTTTTTTTAGTTAGGTTGGCTAGTGGTTTATCAATCTTGTTAATTTTTTCAAGAAACCAGCTTTTGGTTTTGTTGATTTTCTGTATTGTTTTTTTATTCTCTATTTCGTTAATTTCTGCTCTAATTTTAATAATTTCCCGTCTTCTGCTGGCTTTGGGGTTCAATTGCTCCTGCTTTTCAAGGGCTTTGAGGTGTGTCATAAGGCTATTTATTTGAAGATTTTCTGTTTTTCTTATGTGAGCACTCAGTGCTATAAATTTTCCTCTTAATACTGCCTTCAAAGTGTCCCAGAGGTTTTGATATGTTGTTTCTTTATTTTCATTTGTTTCTAGAAATTTCTTGATTTCACCTCTTACATCTTCTATGACCCATTCTTCATTCAGAAGTGTGGTGTTCAGTCTCCACATGTTTATGTTGTTTCTCTGGGTCTTCTTATAGTTGATTTCTAGTTTCATTCCATTATGGTCTGAAATGACACAGTGAAGTATGTAACATTTTTTAAATTTGCTAGTGCTCATTTTGTGTCCCAGGATGTGATCTATTTTGGAGAAGGTTCCATGAGCAGCTGAGAAAAATGTAAACTCTGCTGTAGTTGGGTGAAATATTCTATATGTGTCCAAAAGGTCCATTTGGTTAATGGTGTTCTTTAGTTCTGAGACATCTTTACTGACCCTTTGTCTGGAAGATCGGTCTAGTATTGTGAGAGGTGTGTTGAAGTCTCCCAGTATTATTGTGTTGGGATTTATGTGTGGCTTCATGTCACAAAGAGTTTGATTTATGAAAGTAGCTGCCCCTATGTTTGGGGCATAGATGTTGATTATTGTTATTTCCTCTTGCTGGACTATTCCTTTTACCAGTAAAATGTGACCTTCTTTGTCTCTTCTAATAAGTTTGGGTTTGAAGTCTAACTTGTCTGATATCATAGTTGCTACTCCTGCTTGTCTTCGAGTACCATTAGCATGGATTACCTTGCTCCAGCCCTTTACCTTGAGTTTGTTCCTATCTTTACTTGTGAGGTGTGTTTCTTGTAAGCAGCAGATGGATGGATTCTGGCTTTTAATCCATTTTGCCACTTTATGTCTTTTTATTGGGGAGTTGAGGCCGTTTACATTCAGTGTGATTATAGAGAGATAATTTTTAATTCCCAACATGTTAAGATCTTATTTCTGTTTGAGATACTGTTTATTCTTCTTTGCTTAGTTGTCTGCTGGATGGGAATTCTTGTTTCTTTGGTTCTGGCGTGAATTACCCATTTCCTCTTTGCAGTTAATCTCCTTGAGTATTTTCTCTAGCGCTGGTTTTGAAGACATAAATTCCTTCAGTTGCTGTTTGTCATGGAAGCTTCTTATTTCCCCATCTAATTTGATGGATAGTTTTGCTGGGTAGGAAATTTTTGGCTGGAAGTTGTTTTCTTTCAGAGTTTGGAATATGTTACTCCAAGCCCTTCTGGCTTTCATAACTTGGTTTGGGAAGTCTGGAGTGATTCTAATTGGTTTGCCTCTGTATGTCACATGGCCTTTTGTTTTTGTTGCCTTTAAGATTCTCTCCTTGGCTTCCACATTAGTCATTTTGACAATTATGTGGCGTGGGGATCCTCTTCTCTGATCCTGTCTAAAGGGAGTTCTATAAGTTTCCTGGACCTGTGTATCGACCTCTTGCTCTATGTTTGGAAAATTTTCTGCTATTACTTCCTTGAAGAGATTGTTGATCCCTTTGGTTTCACCTTCTTTTCCCTCCTCTATTCCAATTATTCTTAGGTTAGCTCTCTTGAAATGGGCCCATATTTCTTCAATGTCAGATTCCTGCTGTCGGGTTTTTTTTTCTAAATTAGAAACTATGCGTTCATTTTTAGAATGATCATCTTCAAGAAGCGAGATTCTATTCTCCATGTGGTCTAATCTGTTGTTTATACTTTGAATTGAGGCCTTTACTTCATTAATTGCATCCTTTATCTCTTTTTGACTCTCTCTAAATTCTTTTCGAAAGTCCTCTATTATTTCTAAAGTTATTTTCCTAATTTGATCTTCTAGAGATCTTTGGGTTTCTGTGTTATCAGATTCTGATGTTGTGGTGTTGTTGGCATTCACTGCTCCATTGTTATTTCTCTTTCCCATGATTTTGGAAGTTTGTGCCTTCTCTGGGTTCTTCCCTGAGTCACAACGAGTTCACTTAAGATGCTCTGGATCACTAGTCTATGGTATCTCAGTCACCACTACTCCTTTACTGTGTTGTATCACAAAGTCTCAGACCCAAGGCTGCTTAGACCGTGGGGGGTGCCAAGTTGGGCGTTCTCCAGTGGGGAGTTGTGACTATGGTATGATATCTCTGCCACTGCCACTCCCCCACTGGGCTGCACTGCTAAAATCTCCGACCCAGGGAGACTATCTGCGCAAGTCCCTGGGAGTGCAGTACTGGGATTTCTCCCCTAGGGGCCGCAATTTGACTCACGGTTGTTGAGTGCGCTGATGGAGCTGTAGTGAACTCGGTGGATTCGCTGCTGCCGCCACTGGCAATATGGCACCACTGCCACTCCCTCGGCCGTGATGCGGCGTATTTCTTCTCTGGTTTTGTACTCTGCTCTGAGTCCTTGCCAGTTGTACTGCGCCCAGCCCTTGGGAGCTTTAGATGTTCCCTGCACCAACAAAACTGCTGACTGCCGCCAGGCTGTTCAGCACCTGCTCACCTCGGCTCGCTGTCCACCCCTCCTCTCAGGCGCCTGGTGGCTGGTTGAGTGGGTTGGTCTAGGGCCGTCCGGTGAACTCGCCGCTGCCGCCAGCAGTAAGACGCTGCTTCTGCATCCTAGGCCGCGAGGCCAGAGTACCTCCTCTCTGGATTTGAGCTCTGTTTTGAGTCTCCCTCCTCTCTGGAGCCTGGTGTTGCTAGGGGAGATGTAGGCCGCGCCGCTCAGGCCGCTCTGCGCCGCGGCTCTGGCTGCTCCGCACCACGGTTCTGGCCGCTCCGGCTGCTCCGGCCGCTCTGCACCGCGGCTCTGGCTGCTCTGCACCGTGGGTCTGGCCACTCCGGCCGCTCCGGCCGTTCCGCGACGCGGCTCTGGCTGCTCCGGCTGTTCTGGCCGCTCCGCTCCGGCTGCTCTGGCCGCTCCGCTCAGCTGTTCTGGCCACTCTGCTCCGGCTGCTCCGGCTGCTCCACTCCGCGGCTCCGGCCACTCCGCGCCGCCGCTCCAGCCAATCCGCGCTGCAGCTCTGACTGCTCCGGCTGTTCTGGCCGCTCCGCTCGGCTGCTCTGGCCGCTCTGCTCAGCTGCTTGGAACCGCGACTCCAGCTGCTCTGTACCGCGGGTCTGGCCACTCTGGCTGCTCCGGCCGTTCCGCGCCGCGGCTCTGGCTGCTCCGGCTGCTCAGGCCGCTCCGCTCCGCGGCTCCCCCCAATCCGCGCTGCGGCTCTGGCCGCTCCGGCTGCTCCGGCCGCTCTCTGGTAAGAAGTCTTAAAGAGTTTATGATTCTTCAAATTGCAAGTCAGTTCATCTAATTAAAACATTCTACTTATTTTTCTATTGGCTTCCAAAATTATCTGATTGTTTTGCTAATGAATCTCTCATGATTTGTTTCGTAGTATATGTTTATATTCTCTTTACAATCATTAGACTGGGTTTTTTTCATAGTTAGATATTGTAACTTCTCTCTGTACCCATAGTACTTATGGGCTCAGTAGACATTTAATAAACTTTTGGGAGCATTTGTGTTTTTAGTTTCTCATAAAGTTCTATTGTACAAGTTATCAACTTGTGCAGCATTACTGAACGGTCTATTTCCTGCAAAAGGGTAACTTAGAGACGCTTGGTGTGGTGGTACAGGCTTGTAATCCCAGTACTTGGGAGGCTGAGACAGGAGGATGAAAAGTTTGCGGCCAGCCTGTTACTTAGTGAGGCCCTCTGCTACTTAGTGAGACCCTTTATTTATTTCCAAATTAAGAATAAAAACTAGGCCTTGAGATGTAGCTCAGAGATAAAATGTCCCTGGGTTAAATCCCCAGTCTGGCAAAAAAAAAAAAAAAAAAAAAGTAACTCAGATAACTCTGAGCAGTTGGGCTATTGAGACTTCCTTCCTGATCAGACATTTCTGTGACTTAGAATCTGATCACTGTCTTTATAATCATTTCAGAAAAGATTCAAGGTCTTGAGCTCATCCATTCTGTGTTCTTATCTCTTAATGGGAACACACTAAAATACATTAAGTACAATTTTAATTTTTTTAAAAAAAGACACATCTCTCTACATAGGAGCAATGATTTTTCCTGTGGATTTGGAGGTGTTCTTTTTTCAATGGAGTTGAGAGTGGGGTGGATTCTCTACCTTCTCCTTTTGTCTATCTAAAGATGACCCAATTTTCTGAGTTGGGATTAATAATACCATCTCCATTCCTACCCCACGTGTGATTGCTGATATTGCTAAGTGCAGAAATGTTAATTGTCATTCTCAGAAGGATTTGTAGGAATCCTGGTAATCCTGAGGCTAGTCTTTTAAAGATGAGCTTTGCATGAAAGAAAGTGGTGTATTATTTGTAGGTGGAAGAATTTAGGTTTAGAATATACCAAGAATTAATTGCACTAGCTCATTAATGTTTTAATGACATCACATTTTCACATAAAGTCTCTTTGTCGACCTTACTCTTATACTAACAGTGTTATCACAGTAAGATGCATTTCCTGTGTAGTCTTTTTCTTTAAATAAAATTAATATAAATGGGATTTATGTGTTGTTAGCCTTATGAGATACAAACAAATCCAAATCTGTGTTATTTTCCATCTTTTTCTTTGTAAATTCCCTTTTCTAATTGTGATGTATCAGACAAAAGAAAAAAAAAAACAAGCAAAAAGAAGGTACAAGAAATACAACTAGTACTAACAGTGACGATTTGGGAAACAGCTTGATTAGCTTAGGAAACCATTGCAGTATGCCCCAATGGCAGCATCAATCACATTTATCCCTTTAAAGGAAGAAATAACTCATATTATTAGGTAGATATTGACATATATAACATTTTTATTTAGTTCCTTATTCAAACTTACCTTTCCAGTATGGTTTCTCCTGGCTGATTGAAAATTTCAACTCTTTCCCCTTTATTTGACATGCCTTTCCGTACTGTACTTATGATATATATGATTATCAAAAATATATCTCACACTGAAATGTTGAGATTTTTATCTGATAGCTCCCTATATATTCTAGGCTTTTAGAACCTTACGGCTTATAATAGATGTCCAACGAATGTTTGCTGATAGAATGAACAAATAAACTAATGGATAATTATATGACAGAAAGTGAAAAGGATTAAGCCTTTTTGAAATGCCTAATAGGGATCTCAGTATTCTTAAAGCTTTTCTTAGCTTATCAAAATTCTGTGGCTTATTAAATAATTTGCATAATTGTTATTTTAACTTCAGTTGTTGTATATGGTGGTCCTCAACATCAATACTAGAGACCTATGTAATTAATTGTAGACTCTTGATATTAGATTTAGATTTTAAACATCAGGTCTTTTCATTAGTGAAATTGGAGGATGTTTTTAAACTTTTATAAGAAACTGCTCTGGATTGCATTTTTGCTTTTTTCTTCCATGATTTACTTCAGCTTGTTAAAATATTTTGTGTCTTAATTATTTTGTACTTTCATTTTTATTATGCAAAATTATTCAGAATAAAACATGCATATTCTAAAAAAAAAAGGTAACATGCGGACAGTGTTGCAAAACTCCAGGTGGGAGCTGTGACTGTCATGTAAAAATGACATATGTAAAAGTTATAAAATATACAACTGAAGTGTTTGAAGGAGAAAGGTGTCATTTGGGGGAGATTTATTCTCAAAGTCATAAGAAAAAATGGGAAGCGATCCCACCTGTTCCTTCTAGAGGGTCTCATTGCATTGCCATGTTTAATGGCAATTTATGTGCTGTATTACAAACAATTTAAATTAAAAAAAAGACAAGCTCTTGCCTTCTGGAAAACAGACCAGTTAGGAAAATGATGCATAGTTGCAGAATTAAATATATTCATTGAGTTGTTAGAACTACCTAAGTTCAAAAACAGTGATACAGGAAGGTACATTAAAAAAACACCACACTTCCTCTGATTAATTTGCATGATATTCTTAAATCTTTAAAAATACATTCATTTAGATTCTCAGTCCCGGAAGCAGCCAGGCAGCTAGCTGTGAGTGGCTTGACCTCCTGAGGCTCTCAAGAAGCAGCCAAGTGATGATGAAACCTTCAGCCCTGGAAAATAACCAGGCAGCCTCCCCAGGAAGCAGAGAAGTAGCCCTTCCTATCAGTCCACAACTCTAGGAAGAGGCCAATCAGTCTTTTTTGAGTGGCTCAACCCATCAAGGCTCCTGGAAAACAACTGGCTAACCCTTCCCATCCTACCTTGCCCTCCCAAACCAAAAAGCCTGTTCTCTATGACTCACTGAGTCCCTGAGAAGATGTTCTGCCCCTTTCACACATGGCCCTGAGAAGAAGCGATGTAGAGCTCTCTGAATAGGTTGGCCCAAAGGTTCTACAGGATTACCAGGATTCCTACAAATCCTTCTAAGATTTCTGAGAATGACAATTAACATGTCTGCACTTAGCAATATCAGCAATCACACTTGGGGTGGAAATGGAGATGGTATTATTAATCCCAACTCAGAAGATTGGGTCATATTTAGATAGACAAAAGGAGAGGCAGAGAATCCACACTACTCTCAACTCCATTGAAAAAGAACACCTCCAAATGCACAGGAAAAATCATTGCTCCCAAGTAGAGATGTGTCTTTTTTTTTAGTTGAAATTGTACTAAAATACAAGGATGTTTTTTAGTGTGTTCCCATTGAGAGATAGGAACAAAGAATGGATGAGCTCATCCCTTAGACGCTGACAGGTGTCTTGTCTGAGTTTGTTGTGTAGTATATTTTACTCCACTACTAGGTATGTTACCCCACACCCAGTTGCTCTATGCTCACATGACCTATGAAAACCAATGACTGCCCCATGCATGCAGCCAGGTGCACCATGTCTATAGCTGCCTGAAAATCCACTGTGCTTAGGGAACTACATCACAGCTGGTGGTACAGTCCTATAGCTTCTTCAGTCTGGGCTGATGAAAGACCTGCTTATATCATCAGTGTTGAATATAGCTGAAGAAGCTGCATGAACTATAGCACCTACCTGGAACCAAAGCCAATTAGCATATCTAACTGACATGCTAGGACACATCAACAACAGAGAGTTTTTTTTTTTTAACATAAAGGCCACGTTATAAATTTGGTGTAGGCAACTGACCCACCAGATGCACAAACACTGACATGGGGACATAGGTAAAATGATGTATCCAGAGGAACACAATAACTGTCTGGTAACAAACTTCATGGGAAATAAAATTTATGAATTGTTTGATAAAGAATTTGGAAGAATGACTTTTAAGAAAACTTAATGCAATATAGGCAAATACAGGCAGACAATTTAATAAAATCAGGAAGATAATTTATAATATAAATGAGACATTCCTCAAAAAAGATATAGATTACATAAAGGAACAAATTAGAAATCTTAGAACTAAAGCTCTCAAAAAATATAGTTGAGAGCCTCAACAGCATAAGAAAAAGAGCTTCACAGGCAGAAGAAAGATAATTTACTGGGTTATTTTAAAATAAACCAGTCATATTATAAAAAGGAAAAAAAAGAAAAGAAGGATGAAAACCTTCATACCTATGGAATTCCATTACCTGAGCAGACATTCTCATTAGTGGTGTTCCAGAAGGACAGGAGAAAGGGCAAGGTATAGGGAAAACTATTCAATGAAATAATTGCTGAAAACTCTTTACACCTTGGAAAACATATGGATATCTGGTACAGAAAACCAAAAGACTTCTAATATATTTGATTTTAAAAGATCCTTTTTATGGTATATTACATAGTCAGACTTTCAAAGGTCGAAGAAAAAGAATTAATAAAAACAGCAAAAGTGTCAAATAATTTATAAAGGCATTTCTATTAAACTAGCTGTAGACTTCTTATCAGCAACCTTACAAGCCAGAAGAGAATGGGATAATGTGTTCAAATCTTGAAAGAAAAAAAGTCCAAAAAAACACTATACCTGGAAAAGTTATCCTTCAAAACTAAAGAAGAAATAAAGACTTTCTATACAAAACAACAGAAGAAATCATAACAATGACAGGAATGTCTTTACTTAACCAATAATAAATTTGTATGTAAATAGATTTAACTTCCCAATTAAAAGACATAGACTGGTTGAACGATTAATAAATAAAAATTAGACTCAATAATATGCTGCTTATAAGAAATTCACATCACCATTAAAGACACAAAGACTGATGTTAAAGGAATGGAAAAAGATACATCATGCAGATAGAAACAATAAGCAAACAAGAGTAGCTATAGTTATATCAGATAAAATAGACATTAAAAGCTGTAAGAAGAGATAAAGGAGATCATTATATAACGATGGAGGTATCAGTTCAACCAACAAGAGGATATATCAGCTATAATTAGATATACATTCAACACTGAAACATCTAGTCAAATGAAGCAAAGATTATTAGATCTAAAAGGTGAGACCATAAAAATAATCCAATTTTTCGGTGCAGGGAGCGTCTAAAGCTCCCAGGGGCTGGGCTCAGCACACCCTGCAGGGACTCAGAGTGGAGCTCAAAACCAGAGAAGAAATACGCCAGCCACACGGCCGAAGGTGTGGCAGCAGCACTATATTGCCACCGGCTGCAGCAGTAGTGAATTCACCAAGTCCACTACAGCTCCATCAGTGCACTCAACAACAGTGAGTCAAATTGTGGCCTCTAGAGGAGAAATCCCAGTACTGCATTCCCAGGGACTTGACCCAGTGGGGGAATGGAGGTGGCAGAGATAACACACCATAGGAGAACGCCCAACCTGGCACTCCCCATAGTCTAAAGCAGCCTCAATTGACTCCCTGGGTCTGAGACTCTGTGATACAACCCAGTAAGGGTAGTGGAGACTGAGATACCACAGACTCGAGATCCAGAGCACCTTAAGTGAAGTCGTAGTGACCCAAGGGAAGAACCCAGAGAAGGCACAAACTTCTGAAATAATGGGAAAGAGTAATAACAATGGAGCAATGAATGCCCACAACCCTACAACATCAGAACTTGATAAAACAGAAATTCAGAGATTTCTAGAAGATCAAATCAGGGAAATAACTGTAGAAATAATAGAGGTGTTTTGAAAAGAATTCAGAGAGAGCCAAAAAGAGATAAAGGATTCAATTAGTGAAGTAAAGGCCTCAATTCAAAGCACAAACAACCGATTAGACCACATGGAGAATAGAATCTCGCTCTTAGAAGATGATCACTCCAAAAATGAACTCATAGTTTCTAATTTAGAAAAAAATATCCAACAACAGGAATCTGACATTGAAGAAATATGGGCCCATTTTAAGAGAGCTAACCTAAGAATAATTGGAATAGAGGAGGGAAAAGAAGGTGAAACCAAAGGGATCAACAATCTCTTCAAGGAAGTAATAGCAGAAAAATTTCCAAACATAGAGCAAGAGGTTGATACACAGGTCAAGGAAATTTATAGAACTCCCTTTAGACAGGATCAGAGAAGAGGATCCCCATGCCACATAATTGTCAAAATGACTAATGTGGAAGCCAAGCAGAGAATCTTAAAGGCAACAAAAACAAAATGCCAAGTGACATTCAGAGGTAAACCAATTAGAATCACTCCAGACTTCCCAAACCAAGTCATGAGAGCCAGAAGGGCTTGGAGTAACATATTCCAAACTCAGAAAGAAAACAACTTCCAGCCAAAAATTTCCTACCCAGCAAAACTTTCTATCAAATTAGATGGGGAAATAAGAAGCTTTCATGACAAACAGAAACTGAAGGAATTTATGTCTTCAAAACCAGCGCTAGAGAAAATACTCAAAGAGATTAACTACAAAGAAGAAATAGGTAACACACACCAGAACCAGAGAAACAAGATTTTCCATCCAACAGACAACTAAGATTAGTTATCTGTGGACATTCATTATTTATGTTAGTCTTTTACCTATCTCTAAATTGTATTTTTTGCTTTTATTGTTGTTAATTTTTAGGATTTCTAGTTGGAATATTAATATACCTTCAGATATAACATTTGGATATATTTTATCCCATTCTATCAGTAACTTTTAACTCTGTTTACATTGTCTTTGGATATACAATTTTTTTTTATTTTTTAGGGAGTTTGTATACCCTTCTTTTGCCCGTGTCATTGAAATCATATCCAAGAAATCACTGCCAATTTCAATGTTGTGAGGTTTTATGACCCAGATTTTCTTCTAAAAGTTTATAGTCTTAAGATTTATATTTAGGTCTTTTATCTATTTTGAGTTAATATTTGTATATGGTATTAGGTAAAGTCCAATTTTATTCTTTTTCATGTAATTATTATTTTTCAACAATATTTAGTTAAAAGATTATTATTTCCTCCACCAAATGTTCGTGGAAACCTTGTCAAAAATAGCTTGACAATATAGGGAAGAATTTATCTCTAGCCTTTTATTTAACTCCAATGGTTTATATTTCTGCCTTTAGAATAGTACAATACTGTTTCAATTATTATAGTTTATATGGTTTGAAATCAGAAAATATACATCTTCTAGCTTTGTTCTTTTTCAAGATCGTTTTGGGTATCTAGAGTCCATATTCCATATTAGGATAGATTTTTTTCTGAAAAATAAATAAATAAATATATGATAGTTTCGCCTAAAAAAAAAAAAAAGAAAAAATATTCTCTGGTAAGAAAGAAAGCAAAAAGAAATATTGAAATGTTATCTTTAAGTCATCAAAAACTTGGTGTCAGACAAATGAAACTGTTATGTGAGATTATCATTTTTAATTTTGGATAAATTGCTATAATGCTAGATGTCAACCACTAAGCTAAGCATGTGAAAGAGGGATGGGGAGGGAATGGGTTGGGGATCGGGTAGGGGCTAACTGGGCGATGTGTGCATGTATGTCTAAAAAAGTTTTTTTTTTATCCCACTATGATGTATGAATATAGTGCACCAATAAAAAAGTAAAATAAAAATAAATGGATAAATAAATAAATAAATAAATAAATAAAAACTAATCCAAATACTAATAATTAGGGATTTGGCTATAATAAATATACAAATACTTAGGAGTTTCAACACTATAGTTTTATTAGTGGAAAGACAATCAGACAAAAATTAACAATAAACTATTGAAGTTAAAATACTTTAGGCCAAATGAACCTAATAAGTATTTAGAGAATATTTTCTTCAACAGCTACAAGATACACATTCTTTTCATTAGTTCATGGAATATTTTCCAAGATAAACCAAACTTTAGACCACAAAACAAATCTCAGTAAATTCAAAAAAACTGAAATCATAGCCATGTATCTTTTCTGACCACAATGAAATAAAAATCGAAATCAACAAGAGAAACTTTGGAAATTGCACACATACATGAAAATTAAACAATATTTTCTTGAATGACAAATGAGTCAATGAAAAAAATAAAAAAGGAAAATTAAAACATTTTTGAAACAAATAAAAATAAAAATATAACAAAATATATGGAGTACAGCAAAAGGAATACTAAGAAAAATGTTTAGAAAAATAAGTGTCTATGTTAAAGGATTTCAAATAAAGCATTCTAACTATGCAACTCAATAAATTAGAAAAGCAATAAAAAACCAAACCCTACTTTAGTAAAAGAAAATAAATGACAAAGACCAAAGCAAATACAAACAAAAGAGACTAAAAATGAATACAAAAAATCAATGAAATAAGAGTTATTTTTCTGAAATGATAAATTGACAAACTTTTTGACTAACTGAAAGAAAAAGAGAGAGAGAGGGTGAAAGAGCAAGAGAAAATGCAAAAGAGAGAAGACCCAAATAAATAAAATCAGAAGTGAAAAAGGATTCTGTAGTTCGGCAATTGTAAATTGTGCTGCAATGAACACAGAAATGCATGTATTAGTTTGGTAGATTGGTTTTCATTCTTTTGGGTAGATACCCAAAGTGCTACTGCTAGAGCATATGGTAAGTTTGTTCCCACTTTTTTGAGGATCCTCCATACTATTTTCCAAAGTGGTTGCACTAATTTGCATTCCCACCAATAATGTATTAGAGTTCCCACTTCTCACATCCTTGCTAGCATTTGTGGTTGTTTGTGTTTTTAATGGTTGCCATTAGAGTTGGAGTTAGGTAAAATCTCAGGGTATTTTGATTTGCATACTTCTGATTGCTAATGATATTGAGCATTTTTTCATGCATTTATTGGCCATTTCAACTTCTTCTTTTGTGAAGTGTCTATTTAGTTCACCTGCCCATTTTTAAATTGGGTTATTTGTTTCCTTAGTGCTGAGTTTCTTGAGTTCTCTGTATATTCTAGATATTAGTCCTCTATCAGAGGAATATTTGGCAAAATTTTTCTCCCATTCTGTTGGCTGTCTGTTGAGGTTCTTGATAGTTTCCTTTGCTTTACAGAAGCTCTTCAGTTTAATGCAATCTCACTTTAATCTGCCTTTTAGTTTCTTGTGTCTTTAGGTCTTGTTGAGAAAGTTTTTACCTGTGCCTATATGTTGTATGTTGCACCTATATCCTCTTCGAGGAATCTCAAGGTCTCTGGTCTAATTTCCAAGTCTTTGATCCATCTTAATTTACTCTTGTGTAGGGTGAGAAAGTGGGGCTTATTTCCATTTTTCTGCATGTGTTTAACCAGTTTTTCCAACACTATTTGTTGAAGAGACTCTTTTATTCCAGTGTATTTTTGGCCCCTTTGTCAAAAATAAATTGGCCATAAGTGTGCAGATTTGTTTCTGAGTTTTCTATTCTGCTCCATTGGTCTATGTATCTGTTTTAGTGCTAGTACCATGCTGTTTTTATTACTATGACTTTGTAGTATAGTTTGAAGTCAGTATAGTTGTGATGCCTCGTGTATGGATTTTGTTGACGAGAACTACTTTGGCTATTGTGGTTTTTTTGTTGTTTGAAATGAATTTAAGGACAGATTTTTCTATATCTGTAATGAATGACCTTGGTAATTTAATGGGTATTGCCTTTAATCTGTAGATTACTTTTGGAAGAATAGCCACACAATTCACAATTGCCAAACTATATAACCAGCCAAGATGTCCATCAACAGATGAATGGATTACAAAACTATGGATATGTACACAATGGAATTTTACTCAGCCATAAAGAAGAACAAAATTATGTCATTTAGAGGGAAATGGATGGAACTAGAGAACATTATGCTAAGTGAGATTACTCAGTCACAAAAAGTAAGAAATCATATGTTCTCCCTAATATGTGGAAGCTAGGGAGAAAATGGGTCATAGGAGGAACTCTGGACAAAGAAGGAGAATCTATAGATGAGCAAATAGGTGACCTGAGGGTGATGGAAGAGGGGAAGAAAGCAATTCCCTAATGTACATTCACAAACATATCAAAGTCAATCACTAAGCCACACATGAGAAGGAGGAGGGGAAGGAACTGGGTAAGGGCCAAATGAGTGATGTGTGCATATTTGCCTATACCATCTTGTACCCATTAAGATGTATGATGACAATGTACTAATAAAAAGTTTTTAAAAATTGAAAAAGGATATAGTACAATTGATACCACAGAAAAATAAATGATTACTAGGGACTGTAATGGACCACTATATGCCAACAAAGTGGAAAATCTAGAAGACATGGATAAATTTCTGGGTATATATAATCTGTCAAAATTGAACTTGATGTGAAAAAATTGTGAAGAAACTAAAAATAATGAAATTAAATTTGTAATAAAAAGTCTCTCAACAAAGAAAAGGCCAAGACTCTATGGCTTGACTGCTGATTTTTACCAAGCTTCTAAAGAAGAAATAATACCAATACTTCTCAAACAAATCCAAAATACCAAAAGAGAGAGAGAACCCTTCCTCACTCAATCAATGAGTTTAGCATTATCATTACACTAAAACCAGAAAAGAACAAAATAGAAAAAGAAAACAACTGACCATTATCTCTAATGAATATAAATGCAAAAATTTCCAGAAAGATACTAAAAAATCAAACAAATCACATAAAAACGTTTATGCACCATGTCCTGGTAGTATTTATCCTAGGGATGCAAGGATGGCTCAATATATGCAAAATGATAAAGGAAGTACATAATTTCAACAGAATAAAGAGAAAAAATCACATAATCTTATTAGGCATAGAAAAAAAGAAGTGGGTAAAATTCATGATAAAAAAAATCTACAAGTATTGGGTATAGAGGGATGTATCTTAAAGCAATAAGGTATATATAATCACACTTTACATATTGAGAGGAAAATTTGAAACTGTTTTCTGTAAGACCAGGATAAAAGGCTAGTATGTCTGTCTTCATCACTCTTGTTCAATGTAGTATTGGCAGTCTTAACCCCTGAAATAAGAGAAATAAATTAAGAGCATCAAAATAGGAAAGGAGGGAATTGAGTTATCCTTGTTTGTAGGTGCCATGACTCTACATATAGAAAAACTTTCAAATATTACTAAAATCCTTTAGAAATGATAAGTGAATTAGTGAGGGTGAAGGATACAAAATCAATATACAGCCTGGTGTGGTGGCGCACGCTTGAAATCCCCGCGCTTGGGAGGCGGAGACAGGAGGATCGCGCAGGTTCGAAGCCAGCAGTGCTGGTTTAAGAGACCCTGTTTCAAAAATATAAAATAGGTCTGGAATGTAGCCCGGAGGAAGAAGGGCTTCCAGGAACCCCAGTACCACCAAAAATAAATAAATAAATAAATAAATAAATAAATAAATAAATAAATATACAAAGAAAACAGTGACTTTTATTTTTTGTGTGTGGTATGGGGTTCCTGGAAGCCCTTCTACCTCTGGGCTACACTCCCAGACCTATTTTATACTTTTTTAAATATTTGGAAACAGGGTCTCTTAAGCCAGCATGGCTGCTTCTAACCTGCACAATCCTGTCTCTGCCTCCCAAGCGTGGGGATTACAAGCGTGTGCCACCACGCCCAGTATACTTTTTAATACAACAAGTAATGAATATCTTAGAAAAAATTAATAAAGCAATCCCATGAAAAATAGCTACAAAATGTCTAGTAATAAATGTAACCAAGAAAATGAATTATTTCTTCAATGAAAATTATAATATACTAGTAAAAACTGAAGAGGATACAAAAATATGTAAAGACATCTCATGTTCATGGATTTAAGGAATAATTGTTAAAATGCCTATACTATCTAAATCTGTCCATAGGTTCAATGCAACTTATACTAGGACAGCAGTGACATTTTTCACAGAAAACGAAAAAAACAAAACACGCCTAAAATTTAACCACAATAGACCCCAAATAGATAAAGCAATATTGAGGAAAAAGTTAAAGCCAGAGACATTATAATGCCTTACTTAAAAAAAAATTACAAAATGATAGTAGCCAAAATAATGTGGCATTAAAAACAGACACATGAGCCAATGGACCAAAGTAGAAAACCAAGAAATAGCCCCACATATTTACAGCCAAATGATTTTCAACAGAAATACTAAGAACTTGCATTGGAGAAAGGACAGCATCTTAAATGGTTGTAGCGAAACTGGATATTCATATGAAGAAGAAAAAAAATTCAACTCCTACCTCTATTTATAAAAATTATCGTAAATGGTACAAAGATTTAAATATAAGACCCTGAATTATGAAACTTCTAAATGAAAATATAGGGGAGATGTTTTAGGATATTAGTATGGGCAAATATGTTCAGTACCATATCCCCAAAACACAGAAAACAAATGCGAAGATTGGTGAATGGGATTACATCAAACTAAAAATATTTATCCTATACAACAAAGGAAACTATCAACAGAATCTTCATTCTAGAGAATAGAAGAAAATATTTGAAAACTATTCAATTGATATGAGATTAATTTGCAAAATATGTAAGAAATTCAACTGAAAAGCAAAAATAATCCAATTAAAATGGGCAAATGACCTGAATTACTATTTCTCAAAGGAGGATATATATTTTTTGTGGGTCTGGGGATGGAACCTAGAGGCATTCAACCTCCGAGCTACAACCCCTGCACTAGTTTTTATTCTTTATTTTGAAACAGGTTCTCACTGAGTTGCAGAGGGACTCACTAAGTAGTTGAGGCTGTCTGCTAACCGCAATCCTCTGGTCTCAGCCGCCTGAATGCTGGGATTACAAGTGTGTGCCACCACTCCCGGCTGATATTTTAATAGTCTAGCAGATTTCTAAATTTCTTAATACAAATGTTGTATGTCTGAGGTGATAAACATATCAATTAGCCAGATCTGATCAGTCTTCATTATATACATGTATGAAAAATCATGCTGTGCCCCATAAGTACATACAAATACTATGTGTCAGTTAAAATATCTTTAAAAGAACATATTTATTTATTATTGTACAAATAAAATGAATCTGCAGTGAAATGTACAAATCCCACTTGTATAGCGTGAGTAGTTTTGACAAACACACATGGGCAGCCCTGTGAAGACACTGGCCTTATCCTAGACAGTACTCCAGTTTATCATCTCTCTCACATAGAGACAGCCAATTTTCTGATTTTTTTTTTTTTTTTTTTGTGGTACTGAGGGTAGAACCCAGGGGCTTTTCTACCTCCGGGCCATACTCCCATACTTATTTTATATTTTATTTGGGAACAGGGTCTCACTAAGTTGCTGAGAGCCTCACTAAGTGGCTGAGGCTGGCTTTGAACCTGTGCGATCCTCCTGTCTCAGCCTCCAAAGCTTTGGGCTACAAGCATGTGCCACCATGCCCGGCTGATTTTCTAATTTTTAAGACTGTTGATTAGTTCGGCTTAACCTTGACCTTCATATAAATGGAGTCTCCCTTTTGTGTTCTCTTGCTCAGATTGACATCTGTTAGATGTGTGTTCCTGTTACACATATTGTTGGATGTATCAGTGTGTTTATTGGTCAGTGGTATTGGTTTTCCTATTTATAAATATACTGAAACTTATTTATCCATTCTCTTTTTGATAAAATTTGAGTTTCCAGTTTTTTGTCACTGATAAATTAAGCTGATAAATGAATGCTATGACCATTCTTTTGTATGTGTGTTTTATTTTTTAAGTATTTTAATTTTTAATTTTTTGCTAAGTAGGGGTAGAATGGCTACATCAAAAAATAGGTGTATATTTAACTTTATAAGGAACCATCAAGACTTATCCCAAATTGGGTATAGTACTTTACATTTTAAGCTATTTATTCTTACTGTTTTCTAAGAAGATATAGACTTCTTCATTCCTTAACAGAAAATGGATATTCAGGGATTAGGTGCCAAACTCGTTCCTTATACACCAGCTACGTAAGTGTTATCTAAATACCTGTTGTGTTTGTATTCTCCAGAGTGAAATGAGAGAGTGATATTAGTTTCCTGAAAGTCAGCTATTGATCAAAAGGTTTGTAAAGGAGTACTTGAAACCGATGGAATAAGTGAGAATAAATTTCTAAACTTTATGTCTTGTGAAGATGATTAAATCCTACTGATAGTTGAGTTTGGTGGTCCATTTACTCCCTCCCCGAAACTTAAAAATTCATCAAATTCAGTACATGTATTGTGGCAAGCACATTTTTCATGAATTTCTATATTTATCACTTATTTTCCCCCACTGCAACATCAGAGTTCTCTTTTTTAAAAAAAACGTTATTTAATTCGAGAGGCTGAGACAGGAGCATTGCAGGTTTCCAGCTACCCTCAGGAACTTAGGGAGTAAGGCTCTATTCAACTTAGTGAGACTGTTTCAAAATAAAAAAGAAAATAAGGCTGAGGTGCTACTCCAAGGTCGATGCCCCTGAGTTCAAGCACAAGTAACACACACACACACACACACACACACACACACACACACACACACATTATTTAATGTTCAAAAGAGCATAGATAATTGTGATGCCCCTTTCCCTCTTTGAATGAAATTTAAAAAGAGCTCCACCCTGAGAGAATGTAGCATTCATTCTAAATTCACTGCCTTGAGAATATGGCTTTTCCGCCATTTTCATCCACAGCTGTGCACATTTGTGGTAGAGATGAGACCGTGAAGGTTACAATAAAGTTCTTCAAATAGATATGCTTTTGCAAGCCCATTCTTATCTAAAAATGTTACTTTTCTCAGAAATATATTTTTTATAGCTGGGTATGGTGGTGCACGTTTGTAATCCCAGTACTTGGCAGGCTAAGACAGGAGGATCCAGGTTCATGGCCAGCCTCAGCTACTTAGTTATGCCCTCTGCAACTTAGAGAGACCCTGTTTCAAAATAAAGAATAAAAAATCAGGTGGGGCATGTCATTTGGAGGTAAAACGTCTCTGGGTTCAATCCCCAGCACCACAAAAAAGATAAATATATTTACATCTAAGCAAAAAGCTACTACAGGGGAATATTTGGGGGTGAGGATGGTTAGAAACAGGTACCATGAAAAATGTTATTATTGATTTTTATAAATGAATTTGGCAGTGATTGTGCACTGAGTTGTCCAATGTAAGCATCTAGGAATTTTTTACCCCATCAGTAGCATAGTAGAGCCTTTTTCTGTAAGCTTTTGCTTCTGGAAAACTAAAAAGTTTGCTTGAGCCATCTGCATTCGTCCTTACTCTGCCATCTGTAAAAAATTTAGACTTTGCCTTTTTGAATGACCCTTTAAAAATATACAAGACCTAATTCTATCCTCTACTCCCATAAAACTCCCATTGGGCTTCAGTGGGAACATTTTTTTTTTCAAGTTAAGTTCTGAGGAATGAGGACATTTTACAATGCCCTCTTGTGAGAACTTTCTTGGCCAGAACTCATCCTACGCCCCATTCCTCTGGAGGGAGGTCTATGATCTTGTTGGTTTTAGAGCAGAGTTTCAACATCAACTCCATGCTATGAAGTGGTTGTGCTTCTTGGAGATGACATGGATTCCACCTCACCCTAGAATTCTAATGCAGTACGACCTATAAAGCAGATGGAGTGACACTTCCCTCCTCTAGCGTCACAGTGACCAGTAGTTCTCAGTAAGTTCTCAGTGCCCCGCCTGCTTCCTGGGGAAAACACATGCCAGTTTTGAATACTCAGTGTATGCCAGACATTGCTAAGAGCTTCACGTACAGTATTCCACTTCTTTCTATGAGGGAAAAATTACAATTTCTGATCCACTGGGAGGAAACTGAGGTACGGTGTTGCTAAAAATTATCAGTACTGAAATTAGTACTGAGAATCACGAGGTAGAGTGAGCCAATATTTAGACATCACTCTCTGCAAAGACGTTGTTTCTAACCATTGTGTGTTTTGAATTATATTGTACCACTGCCCTTTATGTATCTTAAAGAGATGGCCATTGCTCTGGAAAGGCTTTGTTGTGTACTCTCTTTCTAATGTGACTTGCCAGCTGGAGACAGGGTTCTTGGTTTGTTTACCTTTGTGTGGCTAGAGAAGAATCTATAGAGTTTCAATAAATATTTTTTTAAATTTTTTATTGGTGCATTGTGGTTATACATTGTGGTTATACATCTTAGTGGAGTACATGATGGTTTAAATTTTAAAATTACCCTTTTTGTGATTATAAATATTTTACCTCCTTATTATATAAAATTGGGCAGTAAAAAGATAATACAAGCCACTGTTCAATATTTTACCCAGAAATAATTCAATATATGTTTGATAAATGATTGAATTTCAAATTTTAAAAAAGCAACTATAGTCTTGTATTGCTTCTAATATTTTTAGGTAACAATAAGTTCACCATGATTCTTTGATTGTTTGATATTAATTAAACATGATTGGTGAGTAATAATTATAGCCTTTATCTCCCCCCAGTGAAGCTAGGAAGTAAGAAAGAAAAGACCAAAAAAAATATATATATTTTTTGTGTTACTGGGGTTCCTGGAAACCCTTCTAAATGCGGGCTACACACTCAGAGACCTATTTTTTATATATTTTTATTTGGAAACTGGGTCTCTTAAGCCAGCGAGGCTGACTTCGAACTTGCATGATCCTCCTGTCTCTGCCTCCCAAGCGTGGGGATTATAAGCGTGCACCACCACGCTCGGCAAGACCAAATATTTTTATGATCAAACAGTTTCACTATCACAATATAAACTCCTATAGTAGCATTGGATTTGAAAATACACATCTTTGAATCAATTAATTTTGAACTATTAAACTGATTTGAGTTACTTATTTTAAATTCACCTTTATTATCAGGGTTATATTTTAGAAAATTAACAGAAATATCTTTTCATCTGTATGCCAGTTAAATAGGACTTTATTTAAGTGGTATAGTTAAAAGCAGTTTATTGGTGAAAGTCTAGCCCTCATGGATGGAGTCTCTTTTATACTCCCACACACTGGTCAGGTGCAGTTGTAGGGATGCCTGCTTAAATCCCAAGGGCTTCTATACAATACAGTCTTCAAGACTCTCAATGTTAATATTTGATTTTTTCTTTTTTCATAAAAACATGACACAGTTGTATATCTGGCTTATAAGAACTTCATACCATTTTAATGAAAATTAAGACTTTTCTACTCTACTTTTAAATATATTTAAGCAATTATTTTCTTAGCTTCTTAAAGATATAAAGAGTATTTTTCTGTCTTCAATCCCATTCTTATTCCTCCACCTCCCTTCACTGTCAGTGTCCAGCCTTTGGGCAGCATTAACACTTCGCTTTCAGGATGAATTTAAGTTGTACTTATAACTCTAACCCCAACACACAGAAATGTGTTTTACATAAATGGCTATTTTTTCTTTTGGTACTGAGAATATTTCTTGTTTACAAAATACTTCTCATGCCAAGATGCAAGACTCAGTCTGCCTGTACATGCAGAAAACAAACAAACAAAAAATAAATAAAGGAAACTGTGACTTTCCAAAAATACAGCAGAGGGTGAGGCCTGGGTAGAAATACACCGGCCAGTGGTAGAAGGCTTGTCAAAATGAGGATGTAGAGTAGTACGGGGATGAGGCTTGCACCCATGGGCATGTTGGAGTGTGGTGCCAGGAGTCAAAAGGTGGCTTTCCATTCTCCTGCCACTTACCATAAGCACACTAGTATACATGGAAATGATGATGTTATATTTATCACCGTATTAACAGTGATGTTAGCTGACTTGCATGGGAGCAGAACGCTGGACTTGATGTGCTCTTAGAAATTATCATTACTTTCATGGACATGATGATAATATTTTGTGGTTCAGAAAACGAGTAGAACAATGGCTATGGAACTGATAGGGACAGAGTTGTCAAAAGACACATTCTGACCCTTTAAGCTGAGAAATCCTTGAGATAGAGAATTAATCCTTATTGTCACACCGAATTTATCTATAAAATGACTATGGAAAACCCACTGACAACTTCTGAGGCTGCAGAATCATATGACTACAAAATGTACCAGATGTTTTGTATTGATCTTTTAGTTTGAAAACTTGAAATTATAAATATCCAATAAAATATCTTCCAAAATGACTTCAGTTCCTCTATAGAGTGACTATTTGATCTAAAGAATAAAATTCAGCCTAGGAAAATTAAATATTGAACAACTTATCATTACTCTATACTAGAGTTATATAACCAAATAAATAAGCCATACTTCATTAAACGGAGTGTGCTTCTCTGCATATAATGGAAGGGAATTTAAAATTTTTCCTTGATGGGTGAGGAGGAAGAGTTTTTAGAGTACTGAAATGTGCAGTAGGGGGAACTATTCAGAGGGGTAGTGAACTTAGAGGAAAAGAAGATTTGAGGGGGAAAAAAAACCAGTAGCAAAAAATTAACGGTAGCATGAGGCTATGGAACTTGTATGGAGAGTAATTTTAAAATTGGGTTTGAAATGATTCCCTGACCTGCCTTTTTCTCTAACCTTTCCCTCTTCCACTTAAAAGTTTAATAAAATATAGAAACCGCATTCTGTATCATGGAGTATGAGGGAGGGCTGACGTGGTGGGGAAGAAGATAGCAGCTGCAAACGTGAGAAGATGAGTGTGAGAATTTACCAGGAAGGAAAGCCGAGAACGGAGGTGACGAGGCGTGTCCATCTACCAGGATTGTCTGGAGCATTTGGAGAGAGTTCCAGACTCCTCTCAGTACAGGAACTGAGGACAGGATTCTTTTAATTTAATTATGAAAGAAATACATTTCTCAAGACCAAAACAATTTAGGAGTATTTAGGCAGCAGACATTTTGGATTATAAATGTATTTATATGATGGGATTTTTAGAACACTCTAAGCAAATTCATTATATAGCCACTAGACAGAAGTGGGTATCAGGAGACATAAGATGGAGCAGAATCTGTCTTCTCTGCATTCATTTTCCTTATTTCTGGTGACAGGCATTTGGGCATCTGCTCCTTTGAAGCTCTGTTTGGTCTACATTGTTGAGTTAGAGCCTGACCATTGGCCCAAAGGGTGCGCTGCATAATTTGGATTTAAGATAACCAATCATTTCAATCCCTTGGCATACCAGTGAGTTAGAAATGTAGCCACTGAGTCACTTGACACCAATGAAATTCAAGTTTTCTGAGACTTCGAGGAAACCTGCATTTGGACTTTGACTGAGGCATGTCTCTTGTATTGGCTTCATGGTCAGGATTTGTCCAGTGGCAGAATAGCAGCAGCAGCTGAGACCTTGGTGTCGCGAGTTTGCTGTGTGCGGATATTAACTGAGGAATCCTTGGAACAGTACTTTCCCTCGGGATGAGTGACAGCGGTGTAACAAGTGATGTGAACTGAGGGAGAGGAGAATGGGGATGAGGGAAGAGGACAGAGAAGAACCTGGAGCTTAGCCCAGGTGCCATGTTTAGGCTACGTGTGCTATTTCCTTTTGATCTTCGAAGTAATTAAGTCTTAGAGAGGCTGAGAAAATTGCTCAAGGCAGAAACTTAAATATTTTAATATGCCAGTCCTATTCTCAGCTCCAATATGCTTCTGGAATTCTGGAAATAAGAAAAACAGATATCTGGAGGCTGATAAGGTTATAGGAATCTTACCCATGGGCTTACAACATAGATTTATATATTCCTTGATTTCTATGAGACCACTCTGACCCTATTCCTTTATTCCCCTCACCTAGCTAGGTTTTAAAAAATGCTTTTATCAGGGCATTGTAATTACACATTATAGTGAGGTCCAGTTACAGAAACAAACATACATGCGCATACCACAGTTTCTTTCTTTCTGCATCTCACCTCATCCCTCCCTCTTCTGTGTTCATGCTAGGAAGATTGGACATACATTATTTATTTTCCTCATCAATCCTTCTTTCTCTCCTCCTCTTCTTCCCCCCAAACCCTTTCACTCTTCTCCTAGTCTTCCTCCTCATTTACCCAAAATACTTTTTGCTACTCATTTTCTTTATTATTTCAACATATTAGAGGAAACACATGACCCTTGGTGTTCTAAGACTGACCGATATCGCTTAACATATTATTCTGTAGCTTCATCTCTTTTCTTGCAAATGATATGTTTGTTCTTCTTGGTTGAGTAGAATTCCATTGTGTACATACCACATTTTCTTTATCCACTCACTCACTGACTGACACCTAGGTTGATTCCGCAATTTGAGCCACAGTGAATTGTGCTGCTAAAAACTCAGAAAGGCCACTTATATTTCCAGAACAGAGTAGATTTCATACAATCATTTTTCCTTGAATTAGCAGAAATAAAAATAAATAAAATAAAAAAATAAAATAAAAATAAAAACAGCTTAAAAATGGGTATGCATGTATCAATATAGTATTCTGACTTTAATTCTTTTGGAAAGATACTGACGAGTGACATAACTAGGTCATATAGTGGTTCCATTCCTAGCCTTTGTTTTTCTTTTTTATTCTTTGTGTGTGTGTGTGTAGTACTGGGGATGGAACCCAGGGGCATTCTACCTCTGAGCTACACCCTCACAACCTCAGCCCTATTTTTTATTCTTTATTTTGAAACAGGCTCTCACTGAGTTGCAACGGGCCTCACTACATAGCTGAGGCTGTCTGCAAACCATGATCCTCCTGTCTCAGTCTCTCAAATGCTGGGATTACAAGTGTATGCAACCATGCCTGGCCCAGCTCATTCCTAGCCTTTTAAGGAACCCCTAAACTGATCTCCATAGTCTTTAACTAATTTTCAGTCTCACTAATAGTATCTGAGAGTTCCTATTTCATTGCACTCTCACCAGCATTAGTAATTGTTTGTATTCATGGCGATTACCATTCTAACTGGAGTTAGATGGAATCTCAGTGTAACTTTGATTTGCATTTTCCTGATTGTTAATGATGTTGAACATATTTTCATATATTTATTCACCACTTGTATCCTTTCTTTTGAGAAGTCTCTATTTGTTCAATTGCCAATTATTGATTGGACTATTTTGTGTTAAGTTTTCTGAGTTCTTTAGATATTTGTCCTTTATTAGAGGAGTAGCTGGGTAACATTTTCACTCCTTCTGTAGGCTCTCTCTTCAGACTCTTGATTGTTTCCTTTGCTGTGAAGAAGCTTTCTAATTTACCACTATCCCTTATATTGATTTTTGGTTTTGTTTTCTGAGTTTTGGGAACTTTACCGAGGAAATTGTTATAAGTGCTAGATCTTTGGTCATCTTGGGCTGACTTTTGTGCAGAAAAATTTCATTCTTCTTATGGGTATCCAATCTTCTCAGCACCATTTGTTGTAAAGGCTATCTTATTCTTCAACATGTTTTTGGCTCCTTTGTCAAAAAATAGCTAGCTATAAATGTGATCTAGCTTGTTAATTGTAGAAAACTTGAGTTTATTTAGCAAATTAACTGTTCATTTGAAAACCTTACCTTTCCCTTTTATAATCCAAATATGGGGTTTTCTCAATCTTAAATGTATTATTATTATTATTATTATTATTATTATTAATTATTGTTTTGTGGTACTGGGGATAGAACCCAGGGGCATTCTACCTCTGAGCTACACCCCCAGCCCTATATTTTATGCTTTATTTTGAAACAGAGTCTCCCTGAGTAGATAAGACTGTCATAAAACTGTGATCCTCCTGTCTCAGCCTCCCAAATGCTGGGATTACAAGCGTGCACCACCATGCCTGGCCTAATCTCAAATGTATTTTAAAATTATAAGACATGGATTTAGAGGACTTCCGGGAAGATGGCGACTGAGAAAAGCGGGGCTTAAGAGCCCCGTTAACACCAATCTCCATTACCACAAAATCAGCACCTTTCATAGCAAGAAAACACCATCACCAGAGAAACAAAAAAATCACCAGGCTCCAGAGAGAAAGCGAACTGAGAACAGAGCTCAGAGCCACAGAGGAGATACACACGCGGTAGCAGCGCCATACTGCCGGCGGCAGCGGCGACTTCACCGGACGGCTACAGCAAGCTGAGGTGAGCCGCTGCAGAACAGCCAGGTGGGATTTCTCGCCGCAGGTAAAATCTAAAGCTGCCAGTGGCTGAGCTCAGCACACGCTGCAGGGATTCAGAGTGGAAATCAAAACCAAGAAGAAATACGCCAGCCTCACGGCCGAGGGCGTAGCAGCGGCGCCATATTGCCACCGGCGGCAGCAGCAGAGAATTCACCAAATCCAGTAATGCTACATCTGCGTACTCAAGAACAGTGAGTCAAATTGCAGGCCACAGAGGAGAAATCCCAGTACTGTACTCCCTGGGACTTGACCCAGTGGGGGAGGGGCGGTGGCAAAGATATCACACCATAGGAGAACGTGCAACCTGGCACCCCCCACAGTCTAAAGCAGCCTCTATCGACTCTCTGGGTCGGAGACTCTGTGATAAAACCCAGTAAAGGAGTAGTGGGGTCTGAGATACTACTGACTCAAGATCCAGAACACCTTAAGTGAAGTCATAGTGACCCAAGGGAAGAACCCAGAGAAGGCACAAACTTCCGAAATCATGGGAAAGAGGAATAATACTGGAGCAATGAATGCCCACAACCCCACAACATCAGAACCCGATAAAACAGAAAATCAGAGATTTCTAGAAGATCAAATCAGGAAAATAACTGTAGAAATAATAGAGGTGCTTTGAAAAGAACTCAGAGAGAGCCAAAAAGAGATAAAGGATGCAATTAATGAAGTAAAGTCCTCAATTCAAAGCACAAACAACCGATTAGACCAGATGGAGAACAGAATCTCGCTCTTAGAAGATGATCATTCCAAAAATGAACGCATAGTTTCTAATCTAGAAAAAAATATCTGACAGCAGGAATCTGATATTGAAGAAATATGGGCCCATTTTAAGAGAGCTAACCTAAGAATAATTGGAATAGAGGAGGGAAAAGAAAGTGAAACCAAAGGGATCAACAATCTCTTCAAGGAAGTAATAGCAGAAAATTTTCCAAACATAGAGCAAGAGGTTGATACACAGGTCAAGGAAATTTATAGAACTCCCTTTAGACAGGATCGGAGAAGAGGATCCCCATGCCACATAATTGTCAAAATGATCAATGTGGAAGCCAAGCAGAGAATCTTAAAGGCAACAAAAACAAAGGGCCAAGTGACATTCAGAGGCAAACCAATTAGAATCACTCCAGACTTCCCAAACCAAGTCATGAGAGCCAGAAGGGCTTGGAGTAACATATTCCAAACTCAGAAAGAAAACAACTTCCAGTCAAAAATTTCCTACCCAGCAAAACTTTCTATCAAATTAGATGGAGAAATAAGAAGCTTCCATGACAAACGGAAACTGAAGGAATTTATGTCTTCAAAACCAGCACTAGAGAAAATACTCAAAGAGATTAACTACGAAGAAGAAATAGGTAACACACACCAGAACCAGAGAAACAAGAGTTTCCATCCAACAGACAACTAAGATTGGTTATCTGTGGAGATTCATTACTTATGTTAGTCTTTTACCTATCTCTAAATGGTATTGTTTGCCTTTATTGTTGTTAATTTTTAGGATTTCTAGTTGGTATATTAATATACCTTCAGATATAGCATTTGGAAATATTTTATCTCATTCTATTAGTAACTGTTAACTCTCTTTACATTGTCTTTGGATATACAATATCTTTTTTATTTTTTAGGGAGTTTGTATACTCTTCTGTTGCCTGTGCCATTGAAATCATATCCAAGAAATCACTGCCAATTTCAATGTTGTGAGGTTTTATGACCCAGATTTTCTCCTAAAAGTTTATAGTCTTAAGATTTATATTTAGGTCTTTTATCTATTTTGAGTTAATATTTGTATATGGGATTAGGTAAGGGTCCAACTTTATTCTTTTCCATGTAATTATTATGTTTCAACAATATTTAGTTAAAAGATTATTATTTCCACCACCAAATGTTCGTGGAAACCTTGTCAAAAATAACTTGACAATATAGGGAAGAATTTAGCTCTAGGCTTTTATTTAACTCCAATGGTTTAAATATCTGCCTTTAGAATAGTACTACACTGTTTCAATTATTGTAGCTTTATATGGTTTGAAATCAGAAAATATATATCTTCTAGCTTTGTTCTTTTTCAAGATCGTTTTGGGTATCTAGAGTCCATATTCCATATTATGATAGATTTTTTTTTCTGAAAAATAAATATATAAATATATGATAGTTTCACCTAAAAAAATAGAAAAAAATATTCTCTGGTAAGAAATTAAAAAGAAATATTGAAATGTTATCTTTAAGTCATAAAAAGCTTGGTATCAGACAAATGAAACTATTATGTGAGATTATCATTTTTAATTTTGGATAAATTGCTATAATACTAGATGTCAACCACTAAGCCAAGCATGGGAGGGAGGGATGGGGAGAGAATAGGGTGGGGATCAGGTGGGGGCTGACTGGGCGATGTGTGCATGTATGTCTACAAAAGTTTGTATCCCACTATGATGTATGAATACAGTGCACCAATAAAAAATAAATAAAAAAATTATAAGACATAAAACTTAGCTACTGTTCTTTATCTATTCTTATTGCTTCTTAATTTATTTTATATAACTCATTTTTATCTCCTAACATAAATATACAAAACATATGACTTACTAAAAGTTCCAAATTGATGAATGAATTAATGAGGTTTTTCAGTAGAGAAATGCTGTGAGAGTTAGTACTTTGGGGACAGGCTTCCTTGCCAAAGAAAATGTAAGTGTTTTCGAAATGGGCAAAGTGAACTTCTGCTCATACTGTAGGCAGCATGGGCAGGGGAGGCTGGAGCCTCTGGTTAAGGCTGTCTAAGCTGCACACTGTCATTTCTATGTTAAAAAAATAGTAAAAGAAAGGTGGTATCTAGAAATAGACATGGAATCTAATGCCTGTGCTAACTACTGATTTCTAGTTTTAGGAAAGAAGATGTCATCTTCAACATATGGAATTAATGTCAGAAAAGCCTTTTATTTTCTTAAAAGGGCAATTATGCACTTGAGAGCTCATTCCTTTCCTCCCTCCCTGATTCAGTCTGTGGTACAAATTTAAAGGAGAATTAATGCAAAATATTTCTTCTACTGCTTTCTTTTCTGGGTGTTTTAGGATTTCTTTAATCTAGAAGTTAGTCTCAAGCTTACTGTAGAATCTGAATTTGTATTAGCTAGATTGAATACCCTGGTAATGATTAAGACGGAAAACAACTACTAAAAATCAGTTTATTCCAGGAAGATAAAAGGTAGTTGCCCAAGAGTAGTCTATGCTGAGATGGCAAGAAAGCCTAAGAATGTGTTCTTGAGAAAAATTGAAAGGAAACTTCAGACATCTCCAAAATATGTTATTATACTTTTATTTTAATTCCATGGGAAGAGCATAAAATCATTTCAGGATCAAGTGAAGTCTTTGGGTTAAAATATTATAATTTTAAATTGGGAATGGTTTGGGGTGAGTGGAAGAATCTATTTGCAGGATGCCTGAACCTGTTACTCTTACTAGCTGGAACCCAGTATAGGAGACAACCAGTGTCTTCCCTGGGTTTGTTGGGGGCAACTCATGTTACCCATAAAGTATTCTTTTCCAATTCCAGGATTCACTTATAATGTGTTTTGGTTTCTCTGTTCAAGAATTTTTTACAAGGGCTGATATAGGCAAAATGATGGATTAGAACTCCTCAGTCCTCTTCCTCCCATAGAAACATTTATTTGAAGAAGTATCCACACACAAAAGTGCCTTAACAAAAGCTTAAGCAACCAGTGAGAGATGATAGCACCTGAGTGAAGCACAAAAATAAGAAAAGACAGATTGAAGAAGTAGAAAGGGCAGTTTTACATGACCTGTGTCACTTCTCCCCAACCCCAGAAAGCAGGGTATGGAGAGAGACACCTTCTGTGCGGACAAAGAAGCACCAAACTGTGTCTTAGACCCCAGTGCTGGGCATCACCAGGACGACCTGGTGTCAGGCAGGCATACACAGCCTCTAGGTGTGAGACAGCATCAGATGGGATCCTGCAGCTCCAGGCTCTAGGCCTATGTGGAAGGCTTGTCCCTTAGTCCACCTGCAGCACTGGATCAGTTCTAGTGACAAGCTCCAGATGCTCTAGCACCAGGGTAAACCCTGCAGCCCTTGCAATCAGCTAACACCCTTAGACCCAGCCTCCAGGGTGGCCCCTGTGAATTAGGCTTCTAGGGCCAGGACATTCCATCTGTTGCAGGCTCAGGCTGATACCCATGCGCTGAGGTTCAAGCTTGCCTCAGCACCAGGCTAGATGCCATAGCCTTAGGCTCCAAGTCTGAATGGTATATTCAGTTTCTGTGTCATCCAGCTGATAAGCTAACAGTCTCCCCAGGTTCTGGACTGCACCCAGTTCCAGACAGGCTCCAGTGGCCCTGCCTTTGGGCCCACCTCAGCACCAGCACAGACCATAATCAGTCTCTGGGCCCATCCTAGGGCCAGGTTGATCTCAGCAGCCACGGGCTTTGAAATACTTTTAGTACTAGGCTGGCTTCCACAGACCCAGGCTTCATCTTCAGGCCAACCAGGTGATCCCTGCCACCAGATATATTCTAACACTAACTAGGCTTGCCTTCAAGAAATGAGGCGTTAGACCCACCTCCTTCCCCACAGACCAAATCAATGGATATACCCTAATAAATCCAGGCTTTAGGCCAAATCTCATGGACCTAGGTGCTGGGCTTGCCCTTTGCTGACCCAGGCAGCAGGGTAGTCCAGCAGCAAGTCTATCCTTGAAGTGGACTAAAACTTCTTGCTAGTCTCTGGACAGTTTAACCAGTACAGGGATTTCTCAGACAAAACCAGTCTGCAGGTGAAAATAATTCCCTAATTTTTCAAATGTATAGACATCAATATAAGGCAACAAGAAACATGAGAAACCAAAGACACATAATACAACCAAAAGAACACTATAACCTCCTAGTAGCTGACCCTAACAAAATGAAGGGATATGAATTGTGTGACAAAGAATAAAAAATGACTGCTTTAAGGAAGTTTAACAAACTTGGAGAAAATGCAAAATAAAAAACAATTAGTGAAATAAAAAAGCAATATATTTCCAAAATGAGAAATTAAACAAATTAATACTATAGAAAAGGATCAAATATAAATCTGAAGCTGAGAAAAGACACATTAAAGGAAATAAAAAAATGTACCGGAGAATAGCAATAGCAAAAATAAATAAAGCAGAAGAAAGATGCTGTGAACATGAAGACAGGATATTTAAAAAACTCCATCAAGTGGAAAAAAGGAAAAAGGATAAAATGAATAAAGAAAGCTTATAATTATTATGAAGCAGATAAAACAAAATGTTTTATTTACATCAATTAATGAAGTAAAAGAGAAAAATAAAAGGGTTAGAACGATAATTTTTTAAAAAATTGTAGAAAAATGTCCAAATTTGGAGGAAGACATAAAAATCCAAGCATAGGATGGTCAAATATAACCAGACACATAGAGATAATTTCATCCAATAGCATCAGAATATACATTCTTTTCAAGTACATGCAATATTCTCTAAAAAAGATCATATGTTAATGTTATGATATAAAACAAGTTTTAGCAAACTTAACATTAAATTCATCTTAGTTTTTTTTTACTACAATTGTATGAAACTAAAAATTAATAATAGGAAGAATTTCAGAAATTTGTTAATATATGAAAATTACAGGATACACTTCTGAAACACCAATCCATGAGATTGGGCCTATAGCCTGGGTCCACTGGGGTATACCTCTTGATTGGATCTGTGGGAATGGGCCTAGATCCTGTTCCCAGGTCTGACCTGGGACTGAAATGGGCCTAGAACTTTTTATTAAGAAATAAAAAATCAAGCCAGGCATGGTGGCGCACACTTGTAATCCCAGTACTTGGGAGGCTGAGACAGGAGGATCTCACAGGTTCAAAGCCAGCCTCAGCTACTTAGTGAGACCCTGTTTCCAAATAAAATATAAAATAGGTTGGGGGTATAGCCTAAATGTAGAGGCCCCTGGTTTCCATCCCCAGGACCCCCCCCCCACACACACACAGAAATAAGAAATCAAAAGAGCAATTTTAAGAAGTAACTCGAGACAAGTAAGACAGCTTTCAAAGACTGAAATATAAACACAACACAGCAAAACTTACAGAATGAATTGTACTAATTTCCATGAGAAAGTTTTATAGCAATAAAGGCCTAGATAAAAAAAATCCAAAGTGGGTAAAGTGGTATGCCATACCCCAATATTTGGGAGTTTGAGAGAGGAAGAGCGCAGATTTGAGGCCAGACTTAGCAGCTTAGCAAGGTTTGCAGTAACTTAGTGAAAGACCCTGTTTCAAAGTGAAAACCAATTAAGGCTAGAGGTGTATCTTGGAAGTGGAATGCCTTTAAATTCAATCCCAACGACCCCATACATCCACAACAAGATTTTCCCCAAAATACCGTTATGCTATACTTCAAGAAAATAGAAAAAGAACTGTGCCCAAAGAGAACCTAAGGAAGGGAATAAAATGTCAGTACAGAAACAAATGAAATAGCTACTAGAAAAATACAACAGAAAAGGTTAATAAAACTAAGAGTTGTTTTTTTAAAGATGGATGAAAGCACCAAACCCTTAGCTAAGAAAAACCTCAAAAACAAATAAAAAAAAATACACTATTAACACAGAAATAAAAAGAATTATGATACCACTATGAACAATTATGCATGCACAAAACAAATAACATATACGAAATAGATAGATTCCCACACAAATACAGCCTACCAAGACTAAAATATAAATAAAAAAGCTGGCATGGTGGCACACCTGTAATTCTTGTACTTGGGAGGCAGAGACAAGAAGATTGAAGGTTTGAGAAGAACTCCAGCAACTTAGAGATACCTTCAGCAACTTACTGAGATCCTATTTCAAATAAAAAATGAAATAGGGCTTTAGGTATAGCTCAGAGGTAGAAGATCCCTGAGTTCAATCTTCAGTACCTAAGCAATAATGAGTAAAGAGACTGAATCAGTGATTTAAAGAAGTCTCCCAGGACTAGATGATATCCATGCTTAGTTCTACCAGACATTTAGAGAAGGAACAAATATCAATTCTTCTCAAACTGTTCCAAAATTGAAGAAGAGGGATATAAATATTTCCATATTTAATTTATGAAGCCAGTATCACTCTGATAAGAAAGCCTGACAAAAACATCATGAGAAAGTTAGGGGCCAATATCTATGATGGATTTTTTCAAATATCAATAAACTACTAGAAAACTTATTTTAACAGTATATTAAAAGGATAATTCACTGTGATAAAGAAGAGTTCATCCAAGGAATGCAAATATATTGCAGGATCTCCAAATCAATGAATCTAATTAATAGAATAAAGGCAAAACCCATATGATTATCTTAATAAATGCAGAAAAGGCATTGCATAATATTTGATATCCTTTATTGATAAAAAATAAAAGCCCTGGAGAACATTATGTTAAGTGAGATCAGCCAAGCACCCAAGGAGAAGGTACATATGTTTCCTCTAATATGCCCAAACTAGGAAACACAAAGGATACCAGCAGGACTCCAGATAATGGAGGGGAAATACCAGCAAAGTTTGAATGGAAAGATAGGAGAGGAGGAAGGCTGATCTTGATTAATGAGGGTCTACATCTGAACATGTGTAAAATTATGAATAAGACATGGTTAACCTAGACAACCATTGGTGGGAGGGGGGAAGGGAAAATGGGGGCGGGGGGGAGAGGGCACCAAATATAGTTTAAATGTATACCATTTATGTTCAATACAAAATTGTTAAAAAAAACTCTCCACAAGTTAGGTGTAGCAGAAATATACCCCAAAGACATAAAATACATGTATTACAAACTCACAGTTACCTTTTTATGAAATAGTGGAAAGTTGAAAGATTTTCCTCTAAGATCAGGAACAAAATGAGAATTCTCACTCTTACTACCTCTACTCAACACAGTACAATAAATGTTAACCAGAGAAATGATGCAGGAGAAAATATGAAAAGGAATCCAAATTGATCTGAAATCTAAAGAAGACAAGTGTACCTCATCTCATTGGCTGGTGCTCAACATGTGGTGACTTCTATTTCATCTTCAGACTGTCCAGACTGTGTCCAAACATACCCCCAACTATTATTTCCAGAAGTGTTACGGAGATGGTGGGCCATATGAATTACTTTCATCTGGCTGTCCTTAGTCTTACCAAGACATTTAAAAAGTACTGAGTAATCTTAAAGTTTTATATGCTTATGTAGTTACTGCAGTGGACTTGTATAGCATTTGATAAGTTTTATAAGATCATGAGACTATCACATTATTTACCATTATAAATTGTGGTAGAAAGGAGAGAACTGATGCAGTTCTTTGGGAAGTTGGAAAAGTGTTCTAGTAATCTTACCAGAAGAAATCAAATTGCCCCTGACTCTTCATACTTACTTGGATGGCGAGAGAGACTATGTGCCATTTCAAAAGAAATCATACTTGGTGCAGTGATGGAACCATACCTGGGACAGGTTATTGGTATCGTGATCTGATTATAGCTCATGTACTGTGTCACTACTCTCCAAGACCCATATTTGTTTTTATAATATAAAAATGGAAAATTAAATGGGGAGGTCGCAAGAGTTACCTACTTTGCCTTATTTATCTTTGACAGTAGGACTATTCATAGTGATTTTCCTAGTAATGTACCTTTTGCGATTTTCTATTTTGGTAGACAGAAAGAGCTCCAGGTGCCTCTATCAAATTATTAATGTCTCACATTTCTTTGTGGGTTATATTATTTTATCTCTGTGGCAAGAATTTACTGTGGGGAATCTTCTAGTTGTTAGGTAACATATGTTCCAACTATACACTAGAATCTGGAGAAATATTGAGAGTATTAGTGTGGTATCCCGTGTCTATTCTAATTTTGAAATGGGACAGTTTTGTTGTAGATCCCCATGAGCTTTTCCTCTGATCCACAAAACTTATGCGTGTTTTGTACTTACAAAATTTTTTGTTGTCTCAGAGCCAGGGTTTTGTAGTTTCTAATTTGGTACTTCTATTTAATAATTATAGTTATCCTTGTAAATGGCTAAAAGTCCTCTGGGAAAGACAAGGATGTACTTCTTTTTACATTTTTTATTTGTGCATTGTAGTCATACATTTCATGGGGTACCAGATGGTAGAGGCATACATGCACACATCACTCATTTGGCTCCTCCCTATCACTTTTGCTTTTTGGTAGTACTAGGAATTGAATTCAGGACATTCTACCTCTGAGCTATACTCCCAGCACTATTTTAGTTTTTGTTTTGAAACAGGGTCTCACTAATTTGCTTAGGACCTGGCTAAATCATTGAGGTTGGCCTTGAACCTGTGATCCTTCTGTCTCAGACTCCCAGGTACTGGGATTACAGACATACACCACCATGCCCAGCTTGGCTTCCCATTTTTAAAAGTATATCTAAGTCTATGAATCCAGTTAGGTATTATAATTGAGGTAGAGATTATGGGATTGTGCTAACTTAAGTCACATGTCCGTCTCTCAGAACTGGAGTTTATTCTGAGGTACACATCAAGTAGGTTGTTAGTGGCTTACTCATGTTATGTGGCAGTTGTCACTCCATAATAAATTATATAGGCTCAAATTCTGGAATCAGACTACTCTGAGTTTTTCAGTCTTTGAAGCCTACTATCTCAGTCATTTTCATTTTATATCAGGAAGCTAAGTGTCAAAGATCACTAACTGATCTTTGACAAATTGGGATTCTGGTATAGCTCTGAAATCATGGGACCCATTTCAGCTGGATCTCTTTTCACTGGTACCCAGAATATATCCGTTAACACAGTTATAGGGATATTGGCACTTTTAAAAATAGCTTTTTCAAACATGTCTTGGGTCCTTGTAGGGTTTGGTTAAGAGATGCATAAGAGGAGCATACATGAAAATATAGTCCAAAATTTCTATTGTTGGTAAAATTAAATATGTATTCTGTCTTATATAAGAAATTTCTCTTATTTTGATTTCATTTAGTGTGGGCCATCATTGAGCTTGCATTTCAGTCAACCAGTTAGACAAATAGTTATAACTACTTCCATCTACTCTAGCTAGCACACAGAGATAAAACCTCTTATATGGATAATTTACAATATTTATATTTATATATGTATGAATATATGGGTTCATATTTATATATAACTACCTACTTATATTCATATATAATATATTGATAATATTGACCCAATTAGAAATTGTTATCTCATCCTTATTCCTTGAAAAAATATTGTATTGTATACACAAACTAGCCAAATTTAGTAATTATTTATGTGTTAAAGCCTTCTTTTCTTCCGGTCTGATTTTGTATTTTGCTAGTTGGTATACTGGGATCTATGTCTAGATAGAGATTAAGAAATATTAAAGGTAAAGAAAATTAGTATGAACAGAATCAATATTCTTGTAAAAACAGTTATCCTAGACAAAAGTCAATATAAATTCTTTGAGTAATGCAGAAAAGGCCTCCATAGATAGGGAGGAGGAGCTGCTTCATCTGGCAAAGAGACTTAGTAAGGCTGAGTGTGTAGGACTCCTTTGAAATTTCTGAATCCTCCATGATATCTCCATTTTCAAATGATCTTTTAATTTCACAATCTATTTAACACATTTTGTTTGATTTTTATCCCTTCAGCTCAACCTTTCAGCTAGAGCAGAGAAAGTATTATTTAAAACACAGGAAGTCCCTAGTTTCAATTTGTGCCTCAAACTGATAATCTAAAACTTTGAAATCAATATATTTTTTTAATTTAGGGAAGCTTTTTTTGTGGTACTGGGGTTCCTGGAAACCCTTTGTTGGGCTACACTCCCAGACCTATTTTATATTTTTATTTGGAAACAGGGTCTCTTAAACCAGCGAGGCTGGCTTCGAACCTGCGCGATCCTCCTGTCTCAGCCTCCCAAACTCTGGGATTACAAGTGTACGCCACCACGTCCGGCTTTAGGGAAGCTTTTAATATTCTAAATATGTATATTATGGTCTCCAATATTTTTTAAAAATACCCTTTCCCACATTCATGGATTCCTTAAGTTGTATATGATCGTCTATAGCTGGGGACTTCTTCCCTCCTTCAAAAATGATAATTTAATAAAAATGTTACTGCCATATGACATCATTACCAGAGTCTCCTCCCTGTAATACTATCTAATTTTCATTGCTTCTCTCTATGTTTGGTTCATTCACCAATCCTGAATTGCCATTTCCTCTTCCTCCCACACACTCCAAATAATCTTAGTGTTTATACTTGAAACTAACCCTAAAAAATGCTATGGTAATATTCTTAGCTACAAGACAAAAATGGACCTGGGTGATATATGCTAAAAATTATTCATTTAAAGGGTATTTTATAGAGCCAGGTGTGGTGGCACATGTTTGTAATTCCAGCATTCAGGAGGCTGAGACAGGAAGATTGTGGTTCGAGGACAGCCTCAGCTACTTAGTGAGGCCCTTTGCAACTCTTAGTGAGACCCTGTTTCAAATTAAAGAGAAAAAAGTAGGACTGGGGGTATAGCTTGGAGGTAGAATGCCCCTGGGTTTCATCCCCAGTTCCGCCAAAGAAATAAAAAAGGTATTTTAGTGCTCGCTTTGGCAGCACATATACTAAAATTGGAACGATACAGAGAAGATTAGCATGGCCCCTGCGCAAGGATGACACGCAAATTCGTGAAGCGTTCCATATTAAAAAAAAAAAAAAAAGGTATTTTATAGCTCATATAAGCTCCAGGAGAGCAAGGCAATTACTTTCAAAGCTATCATATTCAGCAAAAACAAAGCAAGTCAGAACTGGTTAACTTAGCACCCTTCTACCCCAGGGTGGGAGAGATCCCACTACTCTCAGCACTGTCATGCTGTCAGAGAAGTCTTCATGTTACCACCACTACTTCCATACACCATTTTCTTTAGCCTTGTTTTAGCATTACAAGCTCCCAGTTCAAAATCCAGGCTGGGAGAGCCTGGTTTCCATTTGTGAGAGTCTACTTTGTACATACAAAGAGGTTTAAAATTTGAGGATTAGGCATTTTCAACTTCAAGTTTTAAATTATAATTAGACTGAAGAAGAAAACATCTCCTAAGCCATTTGGGGGATTCATATATAAGATATCTTACCCCCAATTTTAAATGTGTATATATAAATTTGTATATGTATATATAAATTCCCCCCATTTATATGTAAATATTTTGAATGTATACATGTATATACTTACATACATCTGTGTGTATGCATACTTTTATTTATATATGTACATATTTATTTTATATGCATCAATAAAAGTTTCCTTTGGCCTTATAAGTAAGCAGAATATGTTAATAGGCAATGTTTTCTTCAGTATATGTGAGGAGAGAAAAAAGAGTCCAGCCGTCCCCTTACTTCTTGATGATAATTTAAGATGAACTTGACTGCATATAGAGTCTTCTTCTTCTGTGTGAGTGGTTTTCCTTTTGTCTTTTCCTACCAATATCTCTTGTGGAATATTGGCTTTCAGGTGCTCTTATGGAATTATTGCTTGTGAGTCAATAAAAATGGCTTATTTTTAGAGGTCATTTATTGGATTTTTTCTAGGAGGAAAGAAAGCTGTTCAGACCCTTTGGTAATAAGTAGGAGAGAGATGTGGCCAGATCAACTATTCCTAATATAGGTTTGTGGAAGAAGCTTCTCTATTTATCAACAACTATATTCCCTTCGCTTGGGAAATACAGCTAGAAAATGTTTCCAAGCTTCCCTTCCAGCTAGATGTGGCCATGTGACTAAATTCTAGTTAATGGACTGTGCACCATTTTAACTTACTGTATGGTATCCTTTGCATTCCTTTCCCTTCCCACTGCCTAGAATGGAAAGCATTACCCAGGAGGCAAGAAATGGTAGAGACCCACTAGGAATGGAGAAAGCTTGAAAATGATCCTGTGTCACAACAACTTTCCTCTGGCGTAGGACTTAGGATCAGTTGCGTAGGCCTCATAATACCTCCATCTATTTAGTCTAGATTTCTGGATGCTGTCTACTTAGACTTTTGGTAACTTCAAATACTATCTCTTTTTATTATATTTCTACAGCCTCTGCAGTAATGCATTTTTAAAACCCTGTATGGTTTCTGATCTTTTGGCTTTTCTATTGTTTGTCCTCTCTGAACTTTACATTTTTCAACTATGTCGTGGATCCTCAAATTTTGGTATCCAATAATTACTTTTCTACTTTCTACAGTCCTGTTATCATAAAAGGAAAAAAATCTGGGACCTTTTTAACTCAGTATAAATCAATGAACCAAGAATGAATGCTATAACCATATTGCAGGGGATTTAGGAAAAATATTTTCCATTTTTATCACTTCATGATACAACCAATGTGATATAGGGTCTTAAGCTTCACATTGAAATTGTAGGATAGTTCTCTTCTTGAAATCTATTTTCCATTGAAATTTTTAGGCTCTATTTAATAAAATCCAATCTGAATGCTTCTATGTTAAATGTATGATTTAAAACTAAAAGATGGAATTGTCATTATATTTTCACATGTTTATGTACTTCAGTTCCTATAAATAAAGCTGAGTGATTTTGACATCTTGCCAATTCTTAATATTGAATTGATTAATGTGGCAGAAACTGTTCTTACTTTTTATCTTTTGTGTTGGAAGAATTTAGTTATTAAATTGTGATATATTTAAAATTTATTTCTCAGGAGCACCAGGAATGAATAGAAATACCCGATATTTCTCTCTTGCTCTCTAGTTTGGATGTTGTATCACACAGTAAGCTCCTGTTTTAGCCTCTTTCTGAAGGGAGAAAATCCTCCACAAAATAAAGATATTGAACAGTTTTCTGAATATACACTATATGCAAGGGCTGTTTTTAATTAATCTTTTTTTCTTTTCAGAGGATGAGTGTTACTGGATGCCTGATCTTCTCCCCACTACCCACCACTTTCTGCTCCTGACAGCTATACCTGGAGGGAGAGCAGATGAAGATTTACACAGGCAGGTAATGATAAACTTCTTCTATTTAAACTATAGAGAGGGTTTAAGTAAGCAGTTCTGGATATGAAACTTATATATTTTATATCATATATACATACATATATATGTCTAATTGTATGTACACAAACATGTATGTACCAAGTAGAACATCTTCATGTATTTTTTAGCAATAAGTAGATCTTTCATTTTTCTTTGCAGTCTTCATTTATTAGAAAGGGTGAAGTAGGAGTCAGGCATACTGGGGTGCATTGCCTGAAGATTATCTTTTAAATAAGAAAGATATAAGCCATGCGTGGTGGCGCACACTTGTAATCCCAGCATTTGGGAGACTGAGACAGGAGGATCACAAGTTCAAAACCAGCCTCAGCAATCAGCAAGACTCTTAGCAATTTAGCAAGACTCTGTTTCTAAAACAAAGCTAGGTGTGGTGGCGCACGCTTGAAATCCCAGCATTCAGGAGACTGAGACCAGAGGATCACGGTTCGTGGACAGCCTCAGCTACTTAGTGAGACCCTCCACAACTCAGTGAGACCCTGTCTGAAAATAAAGAATAAAAAAATAGGGCAGAGGGTGTAGCTTGGAGGTCAAATGCCCCTGGGTTCCATCCCTAAACCTGCAAAAAGAAAAAAAAAGGGCATCCCATGAATGTACTTTGGGGTTAAATAGAAATGAGAAGAAAGTATGGTTCAAATAAATAACTTTTTCTCTTGGCATTTAGCTTTAAAATTACAATATTAAAAAAGAAGTAAGATTCTGTTTGAAAATATATTTATGTAACTTGTGATGAGTTGATAAGGTTATATGAGGGGTTCAGATACTGTGCTAAATTTAAATATTTTACTCAAACTAAGACCAATGTTTAACACATAAAACATACATATCGTATCCTGAGGTCATATGATAAATCATCATGTGCTATCTTTTATTTTGTTAAGAATTTATGGTACAGATTTTATCCGAAATGTTTAAGAGGTATGAGAACAGCCATTTATATTTATAAATTAGATTCATTTAGGAAGGACAGTAACATAATATTACTTTGGTTTTGCTAATACAATCTTTAGCTTTTAACTTGAAGCTACTTCAAATGTAAAAAATAAACAGCCTTTATTGAGAAAAGTTCTTTAACTGTAAATTTGAATCTACTTAGCTATTAACAAAGGCCAGCTTTTACTGATGCTATTTAGATACTTAAGATATAGAAATAGCCGGGCGTGCTGGCGCACGCTTGTAATCCCCGCGCTTGGGAGGCAGAGACAGGAGGATCGCTCAGGTTCGAAGCCAGCCGCGCGCGCGCTGGCTTAGGAGACCCTGTTTCCAAATAAAAATGCAAAAATAGGTCTGGGAGTGTAGCCCGGAGGTAGAAGGGCTTCCAGGAACCCCAGTACCACAAAAAAAAAAAAAGATATAGAAATTTGCATATCTTTCTTGAAATAATGGAGACAATAAAAAGTGGTTGTTTGTAAAACTTGATTCCATTGGCTCCATTATTGAATTAATTCAGTTTTAAAATTTGTAAACCAGGACAGTTATTGGTCACTATTTAGAAATAAGAAAAGTTAAAGAAAAGGAGGATAGCAAAAAAGACTTATTGTATATGTATTTGTGAAAAGTATTTCTCAGACTTAGAATGGCTCCCTCACCCAGGAGACAGATGATTCATACTGATGTGCTATTTTCCAAGTAAATATTTAATTTTTTTCCATGCGTTATCAATTGTCATTTTGTTTTATGAAATATTATCTTACTCTAGGGAAATTTACCTATTAGAAAGATTATCTTTCCTATAACTAATTGTACTTGTGTAAGAGATTTCTAAAAATGTGAAGGTGTTTTATTCTCATTCATTTCTGAATATATATGATCCTCAAGATTTTTTTTATTTTACAATCGTACTAAAGTGATATTCATTTAGGGAAAACCTATGCTTCGAATTTGGAAATGTGATCTTTCTCTGGCTGAGTGATATGTGGTATGATCCTCTATCCTCTTGCGTGATGCTGGGTAGTAGGAGAGCCCCAGCTCCCATTAGTCACTCAGTCATAAGGCTTAAAATCTGATACTGTACAGTGGATGATGTTTCTAAGCTGTGCTGCTGGACAGGTTAAGTGTATCAAATGCATTTTGACTTAGTGGTATTTTAAACTTATATTAAATTAGTTGGAACATGGCCCCATCAGAAGTCAAGAAGCATCTGTATTTGTCTCAGACAGAAAATCAGGGCATTTGTACTGTGGTTGGAGCTTGTGAGAGGACTACTGCCTTTGGATACCTGATTAATAAATTAATCTGGGTGTGGTGGCACACATCTGCAATCCCAGTACTTGGGAGGCTGAAACAGAACATGGGTTTGAGACCAACATGTACTGGTAACTTAGTGAGACCCTGTTTCAAAATGAAATAAAATGAAGTAGAGCTGGGGGTTAGCTCAGAGGTAGAATTCCCCTGGGTTCAGTCCTCAGTACCACATAGATAGATAGATAGATAGATAGATAGATAGATAGATAGATAGATAGATGATAGATAAAATAAGCAGTACAATTTCTCAGGAAGCAAGTTATCTTGTGGAATAATACTACAGTTACTAAACTTATTTTGGAAGGCACAACGTGAGCCATTAGTTACCATCAGCACTAAGGGCAACAAGCCCTTGGGTACATTGAGTTTTGATATTTATCTTTTCAAAATTACTTAATTCTCTATCTTAGAGAAGATGGTGGACTGTTTCCCAGAAATAGGTTAGTGGTTGTAAATGTGAATTGAGGTAGAAATCAATACCTTGTTTTAATGGATGTGACTTTTCTCTATGTCCTTTGAAATGAAAAAAAAATTATAGTCTTCCTCCCTGGGTCAGACAACTGCTTGTTCCTCAACCCTGGTCTCCCTCACTCTCTCAGATAGTTTATATCTCTGTTCCATGTTTTACAAAACCAGCTCCTTTGGGACTAGGAATACCAAAGAATACAGAAAACAGAAGATTGGCTATTTTTCCAGGATAGAGGGAAAGAAGAAAATTATTTTCAGTGTTTTGAGTTACTTACAATAATAAGGTAACAATTGTTTCAGCAGATTACTCCATGTTTAGAAGACAGCAAGCTGTGGGTATGCTAACAATATTAAAACCAAATAAGAATATAAGATATAAGATAGTAGTACTTATTTTAAAATATTCCCAAACAATACTAAGTGAATACCAGATACTTAGTGGATCATTTCTTTTTATGGACTTGGTTGAATTGCAATGCTATGCTTAATTTGCCATTATTTTACGAACTTGGCAGAATTTAGCAAAACTGTACCACTTAAAAATTTTGCTAAGTGAAATGTAAAAACATTAAATCTGTATTGAATCAGCTTGAGTACAAAATGTACTCTGAAGACTTTTAGGAATGAATGGAAATGAAGGGTAAGGCACGTTGTCATTTCTGATGAAACTGAGAAGCTATAAATTTTATTTATTTCTTATTTTAAATATGAATTAAAGACTAGAGGATAAAATATCTTTAATTGTTTTAATTTTTAAAACATAAATGTGATATCCTTAATAAATATAGATTGTAAATAGATTTAATATATTTGATTTCCTATTTAGCACCCCAAAAGAGATGAAATCAATTATTATTATCATTCTTACTTCCTGAAAACTAACTTAGCATGACTCCGAGACCAGGAGTGTTACTGACTTTGCCTTCAGATGGTATTTTGATTAACAGTAAAAAGAAGGACCCTTTATGCTGGGTTTGAGTTGAAAATTTTAAGAGCAAGACCATGCTGGTGTGGACATGTTATGAAGAAAGGACAGTTAGAAATGGTGCACATAAAGTCAGGCGTGGTGGCTCACGCTTGTAATCCCTGTGCTTGGGAGGCTGAGACAGGAGGATTGCACAGGTTCAAAGCCAGCCACACTGGCTTAAAGAGACCCTATTTTTTTTTTTTTTTTTTTTTGGTGGTGGTACTGGGGTTCCTGGAAGCCCTTCTACCTCCAGGATACACTCCCAGATCTATTTTTACATTTTTATTTGGAAACAGGGTCTCATAAACCAGCGTGCGCGGCTGGCTTTGAACCTGCACGATCCTCCTGTCTCTGCCTCCCAAGCGTGGGGATTACAAGCGTGCGCCACCATGCCTGGCTTCCCTGTTTCCAAATTAGAAAAGTATAAAAATAGGTCTGGGAGTGTAGGCCGGAGGTAGAAGGGTTTTCAGGAACCCCAGTAAAAAAAAAAAAAAAAAAAAGGGCACATAGTCTGCAAAAGTGTTTCAGAATTAAACATTTTTCAGTATGCTTGCTGTTATGTTTATATTACAGTCTCGGGGTTCTCTGAAGAGGAGGTCTTAACTGTACGTTGCCTAACATATGAAGCATTGGGTTCTGAATACCTTTTTTGTATTGCTCAAATGGTTATTCACTAGATGTTATACCTATGAAATTCATGTAGGTGAAGGGCAGTGGAATCCTTACAGCGACCTGCATCCGAAAGATTCACCTGTGCAGGGGTACCTTTTTGCAGAATTTTCTTCTTTAAATCGACTAGAAACTTCACCCCTTCTCCCCCACCCCAACCTTATTTGTCCTGATACTTGTTTTGGTTGCCTTAATGTGACTAATGGATTTAGAGTCACTTTATTTTTCTCTGTATTGTCAATATTTATTACTGTTTCACCTGAATTGGAATGAAATCTCCAATCTATTTGATAAAAATATTGAGAGATCTATGTGTAGTTTAACTAATGCTCACTTTAAACCAAAAATATTTTTCATGTGCCTAAGGTTCTGAAAAGTATTGTAGGATACTTGTGGAAAATAAAAGATGAGAGAATTAGATTATGGGTTTATAATTTTTTTATCAAGATCACTTAAATCTTGATAAAATATTTGAAAACAGAGTATAATTAATGTCCCAAAATATCTTGTGTCTAAAACTTAGACCCTAAATAGAGTATCCAAAGTAAATCCCAGTTAGAAATTGAATAATATAAAGGCTTTGAGAGGGGATTTTAACTCTAGCATTATAAATTAGAATTAGATAGAAAGAAAAAAGAAAAAACATAGGAATAAACATTTTCAGTAAATTCCTTTATAGTTTAATGTTTCTGGTTTGTTTTATTTCATTTTTTCTACTGAATTTTTTCATTAAAAATTAATTGATATTTCTCTATGTCTAATTGATAAGAGCATACCAGGAACTAGATCCACACCATACTAAGATGATCTTTCATTCTTAGGCCAAATTTTGTAATTTCTTATAAGTCATTAAAATGGATGGAAAAATTTCATTTTCCTTCCTAAAATCATATTATTTTCTTGTACTTCTATTTAAAAACACAGTAACAGTGGGGACTGAGAGGTAGAAAAGCATGGAATTAACATTTTTAAGATTAAGATTCTCATCTTTAAGAATGGAAGGTCTCCATCAATCTTCACTGAGGTATTGTAGGAAACACATAACAGATGATTATGGGAGCTGGGATAACTCATATATTGAACACGTACTATGTACACCTGTGTGTGTGTGTGTGTGTGTGTGTGTGTGTGTGTGTGTGTGTATGTGTATGTGTTTACTCTCTATCTTCAGCATTGATATGACTGTGATGTGAACCTTTTTCTTTAAAAACACTCTGTGCAGTCTTACTTCTTAAGTAACAGTTGAGAAAACTTATTTTCAGAAAGGTAATGGAACTCACTCAAGTGTATATAATTAGCCAAATGGAAAGAATTCTAACACAGATCTTCTTGAGTCAGGAAAACAGAAGAAACACATAGCTTCATTCTCTTTCCTTATTGTCTCAGGTAAAGTAGGAAAATAATAATTAGTCACACTATGGCCAAACGGTACCAATGGGTAGCATTTCTGCCTAACAGATGCTGTTCTGTCTCTTCCAACTGTATTGATGTTTTAATGTCCTAAGGTACTGGCTTCTTATGACTGCTATAAAAATTACCACAGCCTTAGTAGCTTAAAAGAACACAACTTTATTATTTTATATCTCTAGAGGTCAGAAATCCAAAACGAGTCTCACTAACCTAAAATCATGATATTGGTGGGGAGCTGTGATTCTTTCTGGAAGCTTGAGGGGAGAATCAGCTTGCCTTCTCCCCTTTCTAGTGGCTGCCTATAATGTTTAGTTTATGGCTCTTCCATCTTCAAAGCCCACAAAGGCCAATCTACTGTTTCTCACGTAGCATCACTCTGATCTGACTCTTCTGCCTCTTCTTTTACACTTAAGGGATTTATGATTATTGGAACATATATGTTTGCAGGTTCTTTTTTTTTGTGGTACTGGGGGTGGAACCCGGGGGCTGTCTACCTCTGGGTTATACTCCAAGTCCTATTTTATATTTTATTTGGAAACAGGATCTCACTAAGTTGCTGACAGCCTCACTAAGTAGCTGAGGCTGGCTTCGAACCTGTGTGATCCTCCTGTCTCAGTCTCCCAAGTGCGGGGATTACAAGCGTGCGCCACCATACACGGCATGTTTGCGGGTTCTAAAGCTTAGGGCATGGACTTCTTTGGATCAGTATTATTCTGCCAACCATACCTGCAGAAGTTATTATTTAAATGGACTGAATGATACTCCGAACACATTTATGCTCCAGGCACTCTGTGTGCAGACACAAGCACAAGAAGACTTGATGAATCGAACAAGAAATAGCTCTCCAGTGATAAACCCAGGGCTACCTTTGCTTTACTTTAAATGCATGTTGTACCTACAGCTATTAGATCCTAACATAGAGTTGGTTTCTCCCATTAGATCAGTGTGTTTCATTCTTGGCATTATTAACTTTTTAAATAGTACTTTTTTGCGTGATAATGGGGATGGAATCCAGAGACATTTTAACATTTTTTTGTTTGCAAACAGGGTCTTGCTAGGTTGATGAGAGTCTCATTGCCTGGTGAGGCTGTCCTAAAATCTGTGATCCTCCTGTCTCAGTGTCACAGGTACTGGGATTACAGGTGTAAGCCAATAAACCCAGCCATTATTGACTTTTTGAGCTGGATAATTTTGTGTTTGGGGCCTTGGGGGAGTTGTCCTACTGTAGACTGTTTAGCACCACCCCTGGCCTCTATCTAGTAGATTCCATTACTCTCCCCCAATTCCTCTCCAGTTGAGACAACCAAATATGTCATCAGACATTGCCAAGTATCCACTGAGGGCCCAAATACCCCGCTCTAAACGAAGAAACGGTTAGGATCCATATCTTTGTATCGCTGGAGTCTTTATTACCTTACACATAGTAGGTACCTAGTAAATTTTACTTAAATAAATAAATGACTAGAAATCTCAAAAATAATAATTATTACAATAAAATGTAAAAATTTTTTAATTCTACAATGGATGTTGGAGATACAGTCAAAGATAAACTAAGTTCTATATCATATTGCACAGCTATAGCATTCAGTAAACACTAAACTTGATAAAACCCATTGTCCATGGCTATCATCTGGCAAACCCTTTTCACTTACCTGCTATAATCTACTGCCTTCATATATAATCTATGTGACTGGGAATCCCCTGAGTTCTGTGAAGAAGATCAAGGCTTAAGTCTTGTGTTTTAGAGAGCCCTACATATCATAAGTACAAAAATAAAACAAGAACAAAACAGGCAATAAGTTTGTGCAATTCTTTGGCACCTTTAATGTTAAGTTCGTTTTTAGATTGCATCAAGGACAGGTGCTCAGCGAAGATACAGTGTGCCTCTTCAGCCTTCGTCACCTGCTCTCATCACTCCAGAGCACAGCTTTCCCACATCTCTTGCTCAGTGTCTCTGATATGAAGAATGGTCCTTCCAAATGCCATGAAGTCGTGTGATTTTGCTGCCGAGATGAATCTGGATTTGGACTATGGGGAAGGTTTGAGGAGTAGAAAGATTCAGATAAAAGAAAAGACATACTGATTAATTAGTAAAATTCTCCCTCTCAGATAATAGGAGTGTAAAGATTGTTTATAATCAGTATTGCTTAAAGGGTTTTATCAAGCTTCATTTTTTCTTTTTTGCTTTCTGATTAGTGGTTCCTCTAGCAGTACTTGTCAATTAACACAGATTCTATAACACTTGCAGATAGAAGCATTTTGCCATAAAAGAACTTTTAAGTTTTTGTGTATAATTATAAGATCTAGATGTGATATTTGTTATTATTACTAACAATTAGGTCTAATATTTAAATAGATGGATAGATGTTTCACTCTAAATTCTCACTGCTGTGACCCCAAATAATTCCTGAAAACCACAATTTACAAGAAAGAAGAAGGCCATAACTTAGAGGAAGGGAGATTTATTTGCCCACTATTCTGGAAGTTTCAGTCCATGTTAGGCTCCTCACATCTGAGGAGCTCGGGACATGGCAAAAGGAAAGACAGAGATAGAGATGATAGATAGATAGATAGGTAGATAGATAGATAGATGATAAATAGAAGATAGATAGGACACGTACCCCCAAGTGACCTAGCTCCTCAGCCTCACCCAACCTGCCTACGTTACCATCCAATAAATCCATTGACCCACCAATGGATTTATTCATTGATGAAATAAGAATCCTCATATATATTTTGCCTCGGAGCATTGTTACATTGTTAATACATGAGCTTGTCCAGGGTATTATACAAACTGTAATAATAGGTTTACTAAAATACTTAATAGGATTTTAATATATTTTAAAAACAAAAAAAATGTTCATGTCTAAAATGGAACAGACTAGAAAGCCTGAAAGTAAACCTATGCATTTATAGTGAACCGATTTTTGCCAAAGGTGCCAAGAATACACATTGGGGTAAGAACAAATTCTTTGATAAATGGTGCTAGGAAAGTTGTATAGCCACATCTGGACCCATATCTCTCACCATATACAGCAATCAACTCAAAATAAGTCAAAGAGTTAAATGTAAGATCCCAAACTATGAAACTACTAAAAGTAGATCCAGAAGAAATACGCCACAACGCTGAAATGGGTAAATATAAATGTTTTTTGGACACATCTCCAAAAGCACAGAAAATAAATGTAAAAAATTATAAATGGGATTACATCAAACTGCAAAGCTTTTCTACAGCAATGGATACTTAACAGAGTGAAGAAACAGTTGATAGAAGAGGAGGAAACATTTGCAAACTCTTCACCTAACAGGGATTAATATCCAGACTATATGAAGAACTCAGTAGCAAAATCCAAATAATCCATTTGGAAATGAGCATAGACCTGAATAGACATTTTATCAAGCACATGTAAATGGCCAAGAAGTATGCAATCTCAATATCAAGGAACAACAAATCAAAACGATCACCAATTACAGTTAGAAAAGCTATTATCAGAAAGACAAAGATAAGGATATGGAGGAAAGAGAACCCTTATCCACCATTGGGAATGTAAATTAGTACAGCTATTGAAGGAAACAGTATGGACACTCCTCAAGCATTAAAATAGAACTACCATGTGGTCTAGAACTCCCACTTCTGAGTGTATGTCCAAAAGAAATAAAATCAGTATGCTGAAGAGACATCTGCACTCCCAAGTTTACAACAGCACTACTCACAATAGCTAAGAAGTGGAATCAATGTTAATATTCATCAACTGATAAATAGATATGGAAAATGTGGTGTGTATAAGCAATAGAATGCTATTCAACCATAAAAGGCTGCGGTCCTGTCATTTGCAACAACATGCATGGGACCTGTGCTCATTACAGAAAGTGAAATAAACCAGGTGCTAATACTGTGTGATATTATTCTTATGTGGAATAAAAGGCTGGGAAAAGAAGGGAACAGGAAATTGGGAAATGTTGGTCCATAGGTCTTATGTTATACTTAGGAGAGAGAAATTGTGGTGTTCTATTTCATGGTTGTTGACTATAGGTAATAGTAATGTACTACAAAATCTCAAAAAGGATACAAGAATAGATTTTGAATATTATCACTGTAAAGAAATGGTAAATATTTAAGATTTTAAAATGCTCATTTCCACTGAATAATTTTGATATATATTGATACCTGTTAATAGTAATGAGATATTAAATTTTGTGCATACTTTGAACTTGTTATTTTAAGGATTCTTTAGGTTCCTATGGTAAATAAAAAGGAAGTTATATAAAAATCTTGACCTTTTAAATGGCAATTTGCCTAAGGAATGAACATGTCATAGTTTGAATTATAAAAGTTATTATTCATGCTGGGCGTGGTGGCACACACTTGTAATCCCCGCACTTGGGAGGCAGAGACAGGAGGATCGCTCAGGTTCGAAGCCAGCTGTGCACACTGGCTTAAGAGACCCTGTTTCCAAATTTAAAAAAAATGTAAAAATAGGTCTGGGAGTGTAGCCCGGAGGTAGAAGGGCTTTCAGGAACCCCAGTACCACCAAAAAAAAAAAAAAAAGTTATTATCCTATTACTCATTCCAAAGTCTCTGGCCCTTGGACAGGAGGACTAGTCTTTAATATTTGCCAACTTTTGGTCAAATAAAAATCATAGCTTTACACATATCTTTTTATCTTGTCATTATGAAGGTATGTTTGTCAAGGTTTTATGATAGAACACATTTTATTTAACAGTTTGTTAGCTTTATTTATTTATAACTTTTAAATATTTAGACATATGGTGTGTGGGTCTCTATTTGCATTCTTGTCCTGGGCAGACCTATGTACAGCTTTATAGTTTGGCTTTGTCATTATCATCACTTAGAGAAGGGACCTAAAGCTCAGATGCATCACATAGAGTGCTTAAGGTAATCCAGAGAGTACGTGGAAGAGCTTGCTTCTCACCCTGGTCTTTCTGCCTCCAAAGCCTCAAAGCCACAACATCTGTCAGTTCCTAACAATTACGTCTCCTGCTTGTGGTCTTTATGAGAAAAACACAGAGATGGAGAACATATTAGAGAAAAGGGATATTGCTTCTGTCAGCTGCCTGCTCTCTCCAGAAACAGCAAACTCGTTAGCTAGTTCTTGCATCTCAGGAGTGTGTGTGTGTGTGTGTGTGTGTGTGTGTGTGCGTGTGTGTATGCATATACAGGTACATGAAGTAGGCATGTGTGGGTTATGAGTTGAGGGATGAAATAGAGACTGATGCTTTACTAGCTTCATAAACAGCAAAGCACAATTGTCTTTTATGGTACTTTTATTTGAGAAACAAAGTGTATGCAATTGTTTTCAATAAAAACAAAATTAGCTTAAGTCAGGGTGGATATTAATGTCCTATATTTTTGTGGAATGAATCAATGCCTTGTGACTATTAGTGCCAATTGACATTGTAAAGAAAATGTGTCCCCTTCTTGCTTATTAAGTGAAGAATTTATTCTTTTACTGCCATGGCTCCTCCATAGTTTAAGATTGTAGGTCACTGTTTAGTGCACTCATTAAGATGAATGATTCTGGAGACAAACTGCTTGAGCTAAAATCTGGGCTCTACCACTCATTGCATCAGTGACCTTGGGGGAAATAACTTAACCTCTTAGCATCAGTTTTATCACCTAGAAAATGGGAATAATGATAGTTTTGCCCTGTGTGGTTATAGTAGATCACTTAATAAAATTTAAATACTTAGAATGATATCTAATAAGTATAATATATACTTTTAGTTATTGCCTATTAATGGATATCATTTTGAGACTTTTAAAAGCAAATTATTGCAATTCCAAATTAGTCTATTACTATTTACTAAATAACATTTTAAGGAAGTTATTTAGATAATGGTTCATTTACACCATTAAAAGATAAAAGAATGGTTCATATAACCGGGCATTGCAGTACATACCTATAATCCCATTATTTGGGAGGCCTAAAAAGGAGGATCACAGATTTAAGGCAAGCCTCAGAAATTTAGTGAGGCTCTTAGCAACTAGTGAGACCCTATTTTAAAATAACTAAAAGGCCAGGTGTGGTGGCACATGCTTGTAATCCCAGCATTTAGGAGGCTGAGACCGGAGGATCGAGGTTTGCAGACAGCCTCAGCTACTTAGTGAGGC